>NC_137053.1:40619452-40796952 GCF_032717465.1 Coenobita brevimanus | reverse complement strand
AGGTCGTTACTAACCATAACTCCTAGATCCCTCTCGCATTCCGACTTGTTAATATCTTTGTTATCTAAGCTGTTTTTAGTGTCTCCAAAAAGAGGTGAGAAACAGCGCACAAACACAAGACATTACATAACAACATAGATGAAAATGCTCGTCCTTGAACAGCACACATAGACACACACACACACATATTGAAGGAATATAACATCTAAGGGACGCCGGACATTAAGAGCAATGCTATTCGCTGAACAGCCATGGGACAGTACACACATTCAGATTGTGACAGCATCAAGCACAGAGCAGTTACAAAGTAGCGCGCAAGCACATGAGGTACTAGAACAGCACCTGAATGTACACCAGAAAAAGTTCCATAGAAAAGTTGGGATATGACAGGTATAAAAAAAAAAAAAAAAAAAAAAAGAACAACCGGAACATCACACATTCACAGAACATATTGTAGAACCTTAAAATTAACATATATACCGGCCAGAAAATCAATCACATACAAATAGAGAACAGTACTCAGACATAAAACATGAAGCACAGAATTCAGTAACGGCTAGAGCAGCACACAGGTACAGAAAATGTAGAACATTGTAGCCTTAAAAAAATATTTAAAAAGACGAAAAACTCGATTGCAGAAAAACATGTGGTCAGTCACAAAATAATTAAAATGTCAAAAAAAAAAAAACGTACAAAACATGGAGAAACAATATCATAATCACAGGAAAAAAAAAAAGACATAGTTTCAGGACAGGTAGAGCAGCACACAGAAAAGAAGGGTGTACAGTCTCAGAACAACCAGGAAAATATCATACAGGTAAAAACTGTAACATCACATAGATCATAGAACAGTACATAAACATACAACAGCTAGAAAAGAACACAGAACAGCATATAATCACAAAACAATCAGAACAGGTTACAGAACAAAGGAGGACACAACATCACAACAGTCAGACTATTTTAATTCAGTCGAAGAAAACTTCGAACAACAGGCAAAGTGTAAACCAACATACAGTTACAGTACAGTCAGAAATGCACGGAGACACAGTAGTGAGGGAACAGCACACCCAACCATGGACTGAAAGGCACACAGATACATCCAGTGGAGGGAGCCGTGTAGTGCAGTGGCGGAGGGGACCCTTGTTTACCCCCGCCAGGATCACTGCACTCACTCTAAACCCTACCAGGGTCCTACTGCCATTTTTATTTTTTTGGGTAGGTGTTCTCAAATGAAACGGGCGTATAAGGAAGACAGGAGGACATAACTAGATTATCCTAATCAGTGGTGAACTTAATTAAATTCTTTATTACTGATTTAAGGTCGAATTATTTTCTCCAATTTTTTTATGAAATATAAATGAATGGAAGGCTGTAAGCCTGGCCACTTCGAGGGAACAGTGTCTTGCAGTGGAAAAGAAGCTTGTGTATCCCAGTGATCAGTGTAGATATTTTAGTCAAGTGCATTTATACTAGACGTGTTTATCGTTAGGGATCATAAAAGAGTTACCACAGCTGTAAACAGTTGAGCTGGCCCTACACGATGCCAGTTCAAACTTCCTTCTAAACTAATATAAAACAGTTCTATCAAAATATGTTCTCTAGTACTCATCAGCGAGGGAGTAATTGACCATGGTGGGTCAAGATAAATTTGAGGCAAAATTAAGGAAACTTTCAAAATTTACTGGTTGGGCACATTCAGTACAGTATATCCTTCAGCTGTACTGTACGGCAGTTCATTCAGAACATTACAATACTTTCATCAACAGATCAAATTTTCCTTTAGTTTTACAATGTTTCTCCAACATCATATTATTTTTTTTAGTGGCACAGCAATTCAGTCAGAAGCAGCCTACAGCATTTTATTCAGTAGCACATTTTATTCAGTAGTGCAGAATTTCTCTCAATTTTTATAGCATTTAATCAGCAGTAGCACATTTTAATTCATTATTACTGTAGTTTCCTCGGATATTTAATTCAACATCGAATAGCGAAGTATTCTGTATCTTTTTCTTGATTCTAGTAACAATTGAATTTGATTCTTTTCGCCATGACAAGATGAATTCTGAATGATCGTAGAGCACCGGCATAAGGGTACAGGTTAATCAAACGTAAAAAGCCAAAATCATTTCCAGTTCGTCTCATGGGGATATACTTCTTGGCTAGTGGTGTGACGATGCAAGAGTAAAGATCGATTTGCTAATGAGTGAGGTTTCAGACACCCAGCCCTTCATGTGCATATGACATATTTTACACTATAGAACAAGTAAGTATTGCTGTTCAGTAAAAAGGATGAACAAAAGAGAGAATGAATACTGTATATATAAGATACTACTATGTATTTTAAAGGAATCTGACGGTGTGTGAATAAATAACTTTCTTTCATTCCAGCACCACAGCATCTACCCACAAGGCACAGTAAAACTCACTCTTAGTCCACACACACACACACACACACACACACACACACACACACACACACACACACACACACACACACACACACACACACACACAACGAAAGTGAAAAAGGTAGAAAGAGGATTAGGGAAGAAGAATGTTATGTATCGTCAAAGCAAATACGGTGATGTGGTTTGCTGTTTCCATTAACCTAATTTTTCCAGCCGAGTTTAGGGGGAAGTTCAGGCCGTGTTGCAGAATTTCCCTGGGGTCTTCGTGCAGGTTGAGAGAGAGAGAGAGAGAGAGAGAGAGAGAGAGTAGCTTACACAGGAGTACGGATAACGAGAGGCCTGTTCACCCATGACGAGGTTATCCGCTGGAAAAAAATACTACTACCACTACTAAGATCAAACTGACGTGTAAGAGAAAACGATAGAAGAGAGAGAGAGAGAGAGAGAGAGAGAGAGAGAGAGAGAGAGAGAGAGAGAGAGAGAGAGGGAAGAGTGAAGGCAAGGCGGAGGAGGAAGTGTAGGGAAGAGTGAAGGTAAGGAGGAGGAGGAAGAGTAGGGTTAGGGGTGGTAGGTAGGAGGGAAGCTCTGAATGGGTCTTTAAGCGAATAATTTGAAGGGGAAGAAATTAAAACCCGGATTAGGAGTGGGCTGGGATATGAATAGAGAGGGAGGGACGAGATGGGTGGAGATAATTCCAGTCCGGGAGGGTGAGAGGGGAAAAAATAATAAAATGAGGGGCCGAGATCCGAGAATGTGGTGCGTGGGGAGAGGGGATGGAGGAATGAGAAGGGTAGGAGGCCGGAGAATGACGGGAAATGGGAGGTTAAGATTGGGAAAAGAAGGTGTGTGTGTGTGTGTGTGTGTGTGTGTGTGTGTGTGTGTGTGTTATAGACAGATTTATCTGAGTGTATTCTTTCCATTCCTGGCTTTGGTAAGGTCCGGAGAGAAGTGAGCTTTCTTCTTATTCTCTGGGGGTTAATGCTAATTTTCTATTGCACAGGATTATAATAAATTCTTCGAATTCGCTGGGAGCTGTATATCGATTTAAAATTTCTTGCACATACATATATATATATATATCTGTCTATCTATCTATCTATCTATCTATCTTTATCTATCTATACAGATATAGATAGATAGATATGTATATATATGTATATCTATCTATCTATGTATCTATACATATATATCACCATCCACTCACTCGATGTAGTGTTGCTCTCGGGTGTCTGCCCTTTCCTCTCCATCCTTTTTTCCTTCCATTCTCTTCTGTCTTTCTTTCCTTCATTCTTTCCTTGTCCTTCTGCCTACGGGTGACTTTACACTCCCTCTTCTGTCCTTCTTTCTTTCATTCTCTCCTCTTCCTTCAGCCTGTGGGTGACTCTACACTGAGTGACAAGCCAAATGGTTTCCTGTACACCAGGAAAACATTTACTACGCTGGGTGGTAACTATATAACCAGATGTTGGCGCATGGTGGTTTTAGTGGGTAATTATTGCGCTCCAATCAGATTGAGCCGGTGAAGGTTTATATCCAAGGGATGGTTGGGGTTGATTGCTCATGTAATACCACTCAGGGATGAGTGAGGCTGGTCGCTCTCGTGAGGTCAGTCTGCTCAGACTTGCTAGAAACTTGTGGTAGTGTTGTGCTAGTGTGTTTTAGTAATCTGTGATAGTGGCTGTGTTAGTGTGTTGTAGTGATCAGCGACAGTGCTGTGCTAGTGATCGGTGAAAGTGTTGTGCCAGTGTGTTGTGGTGACCCGTAGTGACCCGTGATAGTGCTGTGCTACATTGTGTGAATTTGTGCGTAATGGCTTCCTCGGCAGAGAGCTGTGTCTCCACTGCAGGTATTGAAAAGGACTACCTTGAATTAAAGGAGGAACTTCTCGAACTGAAGCGGGAGGTACAAATTCTCAGGCAGGAGAAGGCACAAATGAGGGAATTGTTGGAGGAGATGTTGGAAGAAAAAGAGGAAAAGGCTGAAGGTTGGACACTAGTTAACAAGGGTGCAACGAAGTTCACTCTTAAGAAGCAAACGGAAGTTAAAACCACTAATGCCTTCGACGCACTACGGGACGAATGTGAAGGGAAAGCAGAGAGGGAAGTAGAGGAGAAGGACGGTGAGAGAACTTCCAGTACAGGTAAGTATAATCAGAACAAGAAAGGTAAGAAAAATGTTGCTGTTGTTGGAGACTCCCAGGTGAGATATCTTAACAGAGCCATGTATACGCCACTCGCTCAACATGTGTGTCTTCCAGGGGCCAGGGTGGCTAATGTGATAGAAAAAATTTCAAATATCGTGAAGGATAGTGGTGACAAACCCACTGTGTGCCTCAGTGTAGGAGGCAATGATATTAGTAGCCGTAGGAGTGAGGTACTGTGGCAGAAGTATTAAGTGATGTTAGAGAAGGTAAGGGAGAGGGGAGGAACCCCTGTAGTGCTCGGTGTTTTACCCAGATGGCGGGTTGGAAGGGAGTGATTGAGCAGGGCAAAAGGGTTTAATTGCCGCCTTGAACAGTATTGCAAAGATAATGCAATACCTTTCACAGACAGCTGGGACCGGTTTTATGGACGGAATGCCTTGTATAGTTGGGATGGGACTCATCTTAGCAGGCAGGGAGTTACTGTTTTAGCTGGAATGATAGATAGGGAGTTGAAGGGATTTTTTCGAGGTTGAGAAGTAGGTGTACAGGAAGTTGCAGCAACTACACTCAGAAATCATTATTACCATGTTTGGATAGATGCATCAAGACTTGCAAAATTAAGAACAAAAGTTCAACCATTAGGGTAGATACATCCACTCAGGCACCTCAAATTGAGCAGGCGATGATAGATGATAGAACTAGCGATGATAGAAGGGCGATAAGCGATAGTACAAAAAATTGTTATATTAGTAAAGTAAAGAGTTTCCCAGTTAGTAATAAAATAAATAACAGTAAATGCCAAAGTAGAGGCATAACTACTAGTAATAATCTGAAAGTGTACTACACAAACAGCCGGAGTTTACGTAATAAAATGGATGAACTGAGGGCTTTAATTTGTACAGAGAAAACAGACATTGCCGTTATTAGTGAAACTTGGATGAATACAGACACTCGAGAATTTTTAGCAGAATATCAGATAAAAGGCTATAATATATTTGTGTCAAACCGTCAGGGAAGAAAGAGGGAAGGGGTAGCTATTTATGTAAATGATTCATTAAACTGTTACAATAAAGCAGACATTAAAGTAAATAGGGACACAGAAAGTGTCTGGGTTGAAATTAGTAACAATAGGAAGAAATTAGTCCTAGGAGCAATTTACAGATCTCCTAAATTAAGTAGAGCTGATAGTAAATACCTCTGGGAGGAAATTAGGAAAGCATCACAGTCCAGCTTAGTAATAATTTTAGGGGACCTTAATCTGCCAAGGATAGATTGGAGAAATCAGACAGGGGATGCAGAGTCAGAGGAATTTCTAGAGGTAGTACAGGATAATTTCCTTTATCAGTATATCAGGGAGCCCACCAGAGGTAATAATATACTAGATTTGGTTTTAGCTAATAAAGAAAATGCCATTAGTGATATAGAGGTTGGTGGACGACTTGGTAATAGCGATCATGAAGAAATTAAGTTCAATTTTATTTGGGATGTCTGTTCCACCGAAAATACCTCCATCGTTCCTAATTTTCGTCTAAGAGATTTCGATGGCTTAAGAGCTTATTTTCGAACGGTATTCCACAGGGAGATTAGCTATTTGAGGGAATGCCAGGTCACTGGGGAACCCCAGGTCATAGGAGAGGGGCAGGAAACACGTGGGAATGTCCGTCAGGTGTCTGTGAGGGGGGAGGTGGTAGATGGGAATCTAGTCCAGGTGATGGGAATTAACTCAGCTCCAGTATCAAGCAGACGTTCGACCAGTGAGAAATATAACGAGTTAATAAATATAATACACGGAGGCCAAGATAGATATATCCCTTCAAAACCGTAGAACGAATAATTCAGAACCAAGATGGTTAACCAACAGATTAAAATCTCTCATAGGCCAAAGGAAAGGAATATAGAGAAAAATAAAACGTGGAGAGGAACACATACGTAACCGATACACGATTTTAAATAAAGAAGTAAAGAGGGAGATAAGAAAAGCAAAGAGAAGTCATGAAATTAAGGTTGCAAGTGAATCAAAAGAAAACCCCAAGGGTTTTTATCAAATGTACCGTACGAAAAATAAAGATAGGATAGGACCACTCAGAACAGAATCAGGTGACATTACCAGTGAAGATAAAAAAATGTGCTCCATCCTAAATAATTATTTCATATCAGTATTCACCAAGGAAAATCTAGACCTGGTCCCTCAAGCAGCGAATATTTACGATGAGAATACGGAAAATATTCTCAGTAAAATAACCGTTAGTAAGGAGGATGTATTGAAAGAAATTAATAAGTTGAAACCTCAAAAATCGCCAGGTACGGACGATATATATGCAAAAATTATAAAAGAAACCAAAGAATAATTATGTCAGCCACTTTTAACGTTATTTAATGACTCTTTAAGTTCAGGAGAAGTTCTAGAGGCGTGGAAGACCGCAAATATAGTGCCCATCTTTAAAAAGGGTGATAAATCAGCTGCGTCGAATTATCGTCCGATATATAAGTCTAACGTCAATAGTAGTAAAAATGTTAGTCAATTTTGGCAAATAAGATTAGAGAACACTTAGAAAGATGTAATCTTATAAACGAAAGTCAGCACGGATTCAGGCAAGGACGATCCTGCCTCACAAACTTGTTGTCATTCTACTCAGAGGTCTATGAGGCAGTAGATAACGATAAAGCTTACGATGTTATTTATCTGGACTTTAGTAAAGCTTTCGATAGGGTCCCACACGAAAGGTCAGTTAGAAAGGTTCGAGCACACGGTATAGACGGCGATATCTTAAAATGGATAGAATCCTGGCTGAAAGGACGAAAGCAGAGAGTATTAATAAATGGAACTAAGTCGGACTGGGGATTAGTAAGTAGCGGTGTACCACAGGATTCAGTACTCGGTCCCTTATTATTTATCATATATATATATATAAATGATTTTGACTTAGGAGTCAATAGCAGCATAAGCAAATTTGCCGACGATACAAAAATAGGGCTTATCATTAATTCGACTGACGATTGCCATAACTTACAAAAAGACCTCGATACATTGTCCAAATGGTCTAAAACTTGACAAATGGAATTTAACGTTGGAAAACGTAAAGTACTTAACGTAGGCAAGACCATTGGAGACACTAAATACAGCATAGATAAGAAAGAAATGAGGAAATCGGAATGCGAGAGGGATCTAGGAGTTATGGTTAGTAACGACCTGAAACCAAGGCAACAGTTTATTAATGCGAGAAATAAAGCAAATAGGGTCCTGGGATTTAATTCGAGAAGTGTGAGGAATAGATCATCTAAAGTAATACTGAAACTTTATCTAGCATTAGTAAGGCCACATTTAGACTACGCAGTACAATTTTGGTGTCCTTACTATAGAATGGATATTAATTCGTTAGAAAATGTACAGAGAAGAATGACAAAAATGATACATGACGTCCGGAACCTGTCATATGAAGACAGACTGAACAGACTAAATCTGGATTCGCTGGAGAGGCGTAGAGTAAGGGGAGACTTAATTGAGGTGTTTAAGTGGATGAAGGGTATAAATAAGGGAGATATTAGCAACGTACTTAAAGAGAGCATACAGGATAGAACTAGAAATAATGGTTTCAAACTAGAAAAATTCCGTATCAATAAGGAAATGGGTAGAAATTGGTTTGACAATAGAGTAGTAGACTAATGGAATAAGCTACCTAGTAAAGTAGTTGCTGCCTCTTCCATTGAGAGTTTCAAGCATAGGCTAGATAAGCATATGACAAATAAGAGGTGGATATACTGTAGAAAAAAGAAAATCTTATAACCAATACTAATTCATAATCTTTCCATTTCAGGGTACATTGTGATAGTCTCTATTCTCCTTTCACACTTTCCTGTAAAATGTCCAAGCCAGTTTTTCTTTACTGCGTGGTGTTCTTTCTGACTTTTTCCTACCGGCTTCGGCTGGAGGGTTTGGAGGCGGGGGAGAGCCTTCTTCTTTGCTATCCTTATCTCATTCTAGTAGTTCAGTTACTCTTCTAGGAGCTGCCTAGCATGGGCCATGCGGCCTACTGCAGTTATCCTCTCTTCTTATGTTGTGTTCTTAAATGTCGGGACCAACTGCCTAGCCCCGGGCTCCTACGCTCCTCATGGGACAATGTAGGATTGGATGATGGATGGATGGAATTTTATATATATATATATATATATATATATATATATATATATATATATATATATATATATATATATATATATATATATATATATATATATATATATATATCTTCCAAACCCCCCTACCCCCTGAGGGTAGGGGGGTTTTCAAGAATACTCCCCCAGTATCCATCCTTGTCGTATGAGGCGACTAAAAGGGTTGGAGGAAGGATAGTGCCCCTCCCAGGAAAACAAGCTAACTAAAAAGACGGACAAGAAACCTCGGACAAGGACTGACCAAAAGATGACGACCAAGGACCGGACAATGGACATGGTAAGGATCGCGACGTGGAATGAAAGGGGTGCGAATGATGAGGTGAAAGAGAGATTGTCCAGGTGCTTGAGGGTGTAAAATTGGATGTATGTGGAGTAACTGAAACTAAATAGAGAGGAGAGTGCGAGAGAATGGGAGTATGGATGGAGTATATGTGCAGGAATAGGTGAGAATGAGAGGGCAAAAGTGTGTATTGTTGTGAGTAAAAGATAGAAGAAGAACATAAGAGAGTATGGATCAGTTTGAGTCAAGGATTGTGTGTGTAAGATTGAAAATTGGAATACAAATATGGGCGATTGCGCGCATGTATGCACCAACGCAAGAAAGTGCAAGCAGCGTGAGAGAAGAGTTCTGGACAAATGTGGAAGTGTGCATGGAAAAGTTTGGAAGGAATTAGAGAGTATTTTTGATCGGTGATATGAATGGTAAAGTAGGGAATGTGAAGGTGGATGGAATAGTTGGTGAGTGGGGTGTGCCTCCTGAGATAGATGAGAATGGCAGTGCATTAGTGGACATTTGTGCCGGGAGGGGGTTGGTGATAGCCAATACCCTCTTCAGGCACAAAATGATCTACAGGTATACATGGCAAGTGATGAGAAGGGTGGGTGGTGAACTGAATGAAAGGAAGGCAATGATTGATTATGTGTGTGTGGATGAAAGGATGCGAAGATGTGTTATGGATGCAAAAACTTATAGAGGTTGCAGGAGTGGACTTTCTGACCACTACTTGGTGGTGACCAGAATTAAAAGAAGAAGGGAAGGACAGGAGGAAGGAGTAGTTGCAAGGAGAGTGGAAACGTTGCAAGAGGATGAGAAAAAGGCAGAATATAAGAGAGAAGTGGAGGAACGATTGGGTAAATATGAATTGGAGCAGATGAGGGAAGTGGAAGGTGTGTGCAAGATATTCACAGAAGAAATATGTGCAGCATGTGATGTGGTGTGTGGGGTGAAAAGAAGACAGAAGGGGATGCAAGGAACAGCTCTGTGGAAAGAAGGGGTGAGACAGGCTGTGGCACAAAATAAGAAAGCATACAATGAATGAATGAGAAATAGGGGAGTGGGAGAAGCTGAGTGGCGGAAGAGAGAGTTATATGTAGAAAGGAAGAGAGAGGTGAAAAGATTAGTAAGAGAGAGTAAGAAGAGAGTGGATGAGAAATTTGGAAGGAATTTGAATGTAAAGTGGAGGGACTGTAAGAAAATGTTCTGGAAAGATGTGAAGAGAATAAGACAGGGTGGCAGTGAAGTTAGTAGGGAAGTGAAAGATAAAAATGGTTGATTACTACTGGAGAAGGGAGCAAGAGTGAGCAGATGGGGAGAACACTTTAAGGAATTGTTGCACATCAAGCATGGAAGTATTGTGAGTATAAGTGGTTGGGGAATGGCTGGGAGAAGGAGGGAGGTGAGATGACAGGATAGAAGTTTCGGAAGCAATGATGTAAGTCAAACTTGGGAAAGCCCCAGGAATTGATGGAGTGTGTCGTGAAATGCTGAAGCATGGGGGAGAGATAGTAGTAGAATGGATGTGGAAGATGTGCAGATTGGCCTGGGAGGAAGGAAGAGTTCCGGAGGATTGGAAGTCAGGTACAATTTTTCCCCTGTACGAAGGAAAAGGGGAAAAAGAAGTGTGGTAATCATAGGGGCATTTGTCTTAGTGTAATAGGAAAAGTGTATTGTAGGATACTTATTGACAGAGTTAGGGAAATAACAGAGGAATTAGTTGGAGAAGAACAGGAAAGCTTTAGGAAAGGAAGAGGTTGTGTAGATCAGAGATTCATTCTTAGATCTTTAGTGGAAAAGTTTCTAGAGAAGGGAATGAAGTTGTATGCGGCCTTCATGGATTTGGAGAAAGCATATGACAGGGTGAATAGACAAGGATTGTGAAAAGTATTAAGAATATCTGGAGTAGATGGGAAGTTGTTGAATGCTGTGAAGAGTATGTATGATGGTGCTAAGGCTGCAGTGCGTTTGGATGGTGAACTGAGTGAATTTTTCTCTGTGAAGGTTGGGTTGAAACAGGGATGTCATGTCTCCATGGTTGTTCAATATGTACATGGATGGGGTAATAAAAGAGATACAAGGTAGGGTAGTGGATGTTGGAGTGGCCCTTGTGAGAGACGGTAGTGTTTGGAAACTCCCTGTACTGTTGTTTACAGATGATACTATGTTGTTAAGTGAAGACGAAGGGGAGCTGCAAGGCTTGGTGGATGAGTTTGGGAAAGTGTGTAAGAAACGGAGTCTAAAGGTGAATGTAGGGAAGCGTAAAGTGATGGTCTTTGATAGAGGTGAAGTCAGTGAATGTACAGTGAGGTTGGATGGTGAGGAAATGGAAAATGTGAGTACGTTTAAGTACTTGGTTAGTGTGATGAGTAAGGATTGAAGTTTGGAGGGTGAAGAGCTTAAAAGGGTACAACAAGGAAGAAAGTTTGCTGGAAAGCAGTGATAAGAAACAGGGAAGTGAGCATGGATGTGAAAAAGTTATTACATGACAGTATTGTGATACCAACTCTAACGTATGGAAGTGAAGCTTGGAAGTTGTTGGAAGGACACAAGTCAAGTGTGAGAGCAGTGGAAATTAGTTATTTGTGGAGTCACATGGAGACACAGGCTAACAAATGTGGAAGTGAAGGAGCGTTGTGGTGTGGATGTGGCTGTGGTAGGAAGCGTTAGGAGGAACATACTGAGGTGGTTTGGCCATGTGGAGATGATGGAGGGTGAGAGACTGACGAGGAGAGTGTATATGAGTGAAGTGGAAGAGGGGAGAGGGAGAGGGAGGCCGAGGATGAGATGGAGGGATGAAGTGGAGAGATATATGAGAGAGCGGGGTGTAAGTTGGGAGCAGGGCAGTGAATGGCGGGGGACAGGGAGACATGGAGGCGATTTGTTTGTGGCTACCCGGTAAGGGATTAAGCCGTATGGGAATATATATATATATATATATATATATATATATATATATATATATATATATATATATATATATATATATATATATACATATATATATACATATATATATGTACATATATATATGTACATATATATATATATATATATATATATATATATATATATATATATATATATATATATTAATTTCTTTTTTATTCCCCATATATTTATTCTAACTTCTCCATGTTCGGAAACGGTTTACATTAACTCCTCGTGTACCTGGTGATCCAGTTACCCGACGCGCCTGCAACACTGGGAGTCTTAAGGAACGCTTGGTTCCAGGGTTATCGGTTGTGCACTACCAACAGGGGCGTCGGGCGATCACATGTCCTTGTCATGTTCAGGGCAGCGATAGTGAAGCTTCGGGCCCCATCATCTTTCTAAGAAAACTATGAATTGTGTCATTGTTGTATTTTCCTCAGGAAATTAATTTTAATGGAAAGGAAGTAGGTATGGTACAGATAAAAGTGAGGAAATTCATATCTACATTGATATCCATCTATGTATCAGTCTACATCTATATCCATCTACCTATCTAATATTTCTGTCTATATTATATATATATCTATATCTATATATATATTATATATATATATATATATATATATATATATATATATATATATATATATATATATATATATATATGCGTGTGTGTGTGTGTGTGTGTGTGTGTGTGTGTGTAAGAGAGGTGGTGTCAGTTATAGAACAGATAAATGTCGTAAGGCAGGCGGAAGTGAATGAAAAAAAAAAAAAAAAAACTAAAATCCCTGAGCGATAGTGTGTGGATACAAAGAAAAGATTGTTGCAGGGAATGGAGGGACGGAAAAATAGTGCAAGATGGTAAATAGTCTTGAGAGTGAGATGGGAGAGAGGTAGTAAAGGTCATCCGTACGTACATATATACAAGCAAACATACATGCAGAGCTAGAGGTTGTGTGTGTGTGGGGGGGGGAGGGCACACACTTGCTGCAACCAACTTTTGACAAAACTTGAAATATTTATGGCTATGCATTGAGCAACGCTGAAATTCTTTCATCCATCAACTTACAAAAAAATGTCCACGGACTCTCTCTCTCTCTCTCTCTCTCTCTCTCTCTCTTTCTTCCTTAAGGAAATGTCTATCTGTTTATCTATTGCCAGACGCCTCAATCCCGTTTGGGGTGGCCACAAACAAATCGCCTCCAAGTCGCCCTGTCCCCCGCCATTTCACTGCCCTGCTCCCAACTCACACCCCCCTCTCTCATATACCTCTCCACCCCATCCCTCCATCTCATCCTCGGCCTCCCCCTCCCTCTTCCCCCCTCCACCTCACTCACATACACTCTCTTCGTCAGTCTTTCACCCTCCATTCTCTCCACATGGCCAAACCACCTCGGTGTGTTCCTCATAACGCTTCCTATCACATCCACATCCACACCACAACGCTCCTTTATATCCTCATTCGTCAGCCTGTCTCTCCACGTGACTCCACAGGCTCCTCTTAAATAACTCATTTCCACTGCTCTCACTCTTGACTTGTGTCCTTCCAACAATGTCCAAGCTTCACTTCCGTACGTTAGAGTTGGTATTACAATACTGTCATGTAGTAACTTTTTCACTTCCATGCTCACTTCCCTGTTTCTTATCACTGCTTTCAAAGAACCAGCAACTTTTCTTCCCTGCTGTACCCTTTCAAGCACTTCACTCTCCAAACCTCCATCCTTACTCATCACACTACCCAAGCACTTAAACGTACTCACATTTTCCAATTCTTCACCATCCAACCTCGCTGTACATTCACTGACTTCACCTCTTTCAAAGACCATCACTTTACTCTTCCCTACATTAACCTTTTAGATTCCGTTTCTTACTCACTCTCTCAAACTCATCCACCAAGCCTTGCAGCTCCCTTTCGTCTTCACTCAACAACACAGTATCATCTGCAAACAACAGTACAGGGAGTTTCCAACCACTACCCTCTCTCACCAGGACCACTCCAACATCCACTACCCTACCTTGTACCTCTTTTATTACCCCATCCATATACAGATTGAACGGCCATGGAGACATGACACATCCCTGTTTCAACCCAACCTTGAAAGAGAAAAATTCGCTTAGTTCACCATCCACACGCACTGCAGCCTTAGCACCATCATACATGCTCTTCACAGCATTCAACAGCATCCCATCTACTCCATATATTCTTAATACTTTCCACAATCCTTGTCTATCCACTCTGTCATATGCTTTCACCAAATCCATGAATGCCACATACAACTTCTTTCCCTTCTCTAGAAACTTTTCCACTTAAGATCTAAGAATGAATATCTGATCTACACAACCTCTTCTCTTCCTAAAGCCTCCCTGTTCTTCTCCAACTAATCCTCTGTTCTTTCTCTAACTCTGTCAGTAAGTATCCTACCATACACTTTTCCTATTATACTAAGAAGAAAAATGCCCCTATGATTACCACACACTTCTTTTTCCCTTTTTCCTTTGTACAAGGCAATAATTATACCTGATTTCCAATCCTCTGGGACTCTACCTTCCTCCCAGGCCAATCTGCACATCTTCCACATCCATTCTACCACTCTCTCTCCCCCATGCTTCAGCATTTCACCACACACTCCATCAATTCCTGGGGCTTTCCCCAATTTAACTTTCTTCATTGCTTCCACAACTTCTATCCTACTGATTTCTTCCTGTCTTCTCACCTCCCTCCTCCTCCTAGCCATTCCCCAGCCACTTATACGCACATTACTTCCATCCTCTATGTTCAACAATTCCATAAAGTGTTCTCTCCATCTGCTCACTTTTTCTCCCTTCTCCACTAGTAATCTACCATTTTTATCTTTCACTCCCCTGCTAACCTCACTTCCACCCTGTCTTACTCTCTTCACCTCTTTCCAGAACATTTTCTTACAGTCCCTCCACTTTACACTCAAATTCCTTCCAAATTCCTCATCCACTCTCTTCTTACTCTCTCTTACTAATCTTTTCACCTCTCTCTTTCTTTCTACATATAATTCTCTCTTCCGCCTCTCAACTTCTTCCACACCCCTATTTCTCATCCATTCATTGTATGCTTTCTTCTTTTGTGCCACAGCCTGTCTCACCTCTTCAGTCCACCACGGTGTTCCTTGCACCCCCCTCCATCTTCTCTTCCTCCCACACACCACATCACATGCTGCACATATTTCTTCTGTAAATATCCTGCACACACCTTCCATGTTCCCCATCTGCTCCAATTCATATTTGCCAAATCATTCCTCCACTTCTCTCTTATACTCTGCCTTTTTCTCATCCTCTTATAACCTTTCCACTCTCCTTGCGACTACTCCTTCCTCTCGTCTTTCCCTTCTTCTATTCCTCCATCTTACTTGGATCCTAATTCTGGCCACCACCAAGTAGTGGTCAGAAAGTCCACTCCCCCAACGTCTATAAGCTCTTGCATCCATTAAACATTTTCGCATCCTTTCATCCACACACATATAATCAATCATTGCCTTCCTTTCATTCAGTTCACCACCCACCCTTCTCATCACTCGCCATGTATACCTGTGGATCATTTTATGCCTGAAGAGGGTATTGGCTATCACCAAACCCCTCCCAGCACAAATGTCCACTAACGCACTCCCATTCTCATCTATCTCAGCAGGCACACCCCACTCACCAACTATTCCATCCACCTTCACATTCCCTACTTTACCAATCATATCACCGATCAAAAACACTCTCTCATTCCTTCCAAACTTTTCCATGCACTCTTCCACATTTGTCCAGAACTCTTCTCTCACTCTGCTAGCACGATCTTGCGTTGGCACATACATACACACAATCGCCAGAGAAAACATATATTTCAATGATGTCTGGAACAGATTTGTTGAAAAGCCAAGCATCTTTGGACAAGATGGTCTACACTTAAATACGAAAGGAATTGCAGAGGTGGGCAAATTGATAAATATTGCCGTTTTTAAAATCCACGAGAATGCAGGTGTTGCAGAAACACCTGCGCCCCCTGGGGACCTCACGGACGCTCCCACCTCACCCACCTCGCCCATCACCCCACCCCGCCCCTCACCCTCACCTCAGTCCCCCCTAATCCCACAGTCGCGCAGTCACCCTCCCCCTCCTCTCCCTCCCTATCCATCCCTTCACTGACCCAGGGAAACTAAATCATAATTCCCGGGGAGATGGTGTATCCGGATTAGCCCTACAGTCAAAGCCAACCGCAGTGCAAATTAAAGTATTATCATTCAGTGCTCGCAGTCTTAGAAACAAGTTTAACGAACTCAAAATCCTTCTAAGTGTCGAAGAATTTCATATAATAGCCGTAACAGAAACGCATCTTGATATATGTAGTAAAGATTTATTATCTGAATACCGGCTACACTCATATAAATTTTATTATAAATGCAGAGAAAATGGACGCCAAGGAGGTGGTGTTGGGATATATGTAAAAAATCACTTAAACCCAACAGAGGTAACCTTAAGTGGCCAGAACACCGAACTGATCTGTGTAAAATTACTTTTAAAATATATGAATATAAATACTGTTACAGTCTACCGTCGCCCTACTCATACTCCTTAGGAAGACACAGAACTATACAGTACCTTGCAGGAAGTTCTCGATGGAGACGAAACGTTGATTATCGGCGACTTCAACCTGCTGGAAATAAATTGGAATGCAGTTACCGGTAGCAGTAATAATGACAAAAGGATGACGGAATTCATTAAGAATAACTTTTTATTTGAATGTGTCATGGAACCGACAAGACAGGGCAATATCTTAGATCTTGATATCACTACAAATGAAGATATGGTCTCAAGCCTCACTGTGGGTGAATATTTAGCATCCAGCGATCATAATCTCATAAGATTTTTCCATGAACCTCTCACATAATGAGTGCACAAGTAAAACTAAGATGCCGGACTATAAAAACGCAGATTTTAACGGCCTAAGGGACGCCCGGAGTACACTAGCTTAACACATAGAAAGAATTAATGATGTAAACGAAATGTGGGCAGAATTTAAGCACGTATTCATGACCGCTCAATACAAGTACGTGCCAATGAAATCTAGACAAAACAAGGGTAGAAACAAACCTGCGTGGTTTAATGCCGATATTAGCAGAGCAGTTAAAGAAAGAAATCGTCTCCACACCTTAAGTCACACCAGTGAATTAGTCACAAGGCAATATATCAGTAGTGGAAGAAAAGTTAAAAAACTCGTTAGAACAGCTAAACGACAATTTAAAATTGATATAGCAAAAACAAGTTCTACGGATCCAAAGCTTTTTTATGGATACATTAACGGCAATAAGAGACTCAAGGAGGGCATTGGTCCACTTATTAACGACGAGGATGCTCTTATCTCGGACGATCAGGAACATAAGAGCATAAGAACATAAGAAGAGAGGATAACTGCAGTAGGCCGGTTGGCCCATGCTACGCAGCTCCTAGAAGAGTAACTGAACTACTAGAATAAGATAAGGATAGCAAAGATGAAGGCTCTCCCCCGCCCTCCAAACTCTCCAGCCGAAGCCGGCAGGAAAAAGTCAGAAAGAACACCACGCAGTAAAGAAAAACTGGCATGGACACTTTTACAGGAAAGTGTGAAAGGAGAATAGAGACTATCAGTAGTGTAACCTAAAAAGGAAAAATTATGAATTAGTATTGGTTATAAGATTTTCTTTTTTCTATATCCACCCCTTATTTGTCATATGCTTATCTAGCCTATGCATGAAACTCTCAATGGAAGAGGCAGCAACTACTTTACTAGGTAGCTTATTCCATTAGTCTACTACTCTATTACCAAACCAATTTCTACCTAATTCCTTATTGAGGCGGAATTTTTCTAGTTTGAAACCATTATTTCTAGTTCTATCCTGTATGCTCATTTTAAGTACCTTGCTAATATCTCCCTTATTTATACTCTTCATCCACTTAAACACCTCAGTTAAGTCTCCCCTTACTCTACGCCTCTCTAGAATATGCAGACTTAGTCTTTTCAGTCTGTCTTCATATGACAGGTTCCGGACGTCATGTATCATTTTTGTCATTCTTCTCTGTACATTTTCTAACGAGTTAATATTCATTCTATAGTACCGGTAAGGACACCATAATTGTACTGCGTAGTCTAAATGTGGCCTTACTAATGCTAGATAAAGTTTTAGTATTACTTTTGATGACCTATTGCTCACGCTTCTCGAAATAAAGCCCAGGACCCTACTTACTTTATTTCTCACATTAATACACTGTTGCCTTGGTTTCAGGTCGTTACTAACCATAACTCCTAGGTCCCTCTCGCATTCCGATTTCCTCATTTCTTTGTTATCTAAGCTGTGTTTAGTGTCTCCAATGGTCTTTCCTACGTTAAGTACTTTTCAACGTTAAATTTCATTTGCCAAAGTTTTAGACCATTTGGACAATGTATCGAGGTCTTTTTGTAAGTTATGGCAATCGTCAGTCGAGTTAATGATACGCCCTATTTTTGTATCGTCGGCAAATCTGCTGATGCTGCTATTGACTTCTAAGTCTAGATCATTTATATATATAATAAATAATAAGGGACCGAGTACTGAACCCTGTGGTAAACCGCTAGTTACTAATCCCCAGTCCGACTTAGTTCCATTTATTAATACTCTCTGCTTTCGTCCTTTCAGCCAGGATTCTATCCATTTTAAGATATCGCCGTCTATACTGTGTGCTCGAACCTTTCTAACTAACCTTTCGTGTGGGACCCTGTCAAAAGCTTTACTAAAGTCTAGATAAATAACATCGTAAGCTTTATCGTTATCTACTGCCTCATAGACCTCCGAGTAGACTGACAAGTTTGTGAGGCAGGATCGTCCTTGCTTGAATCCGTGCTGACTTTCGTTTATAACATTAAATCTTTCTAAGTGTTCTCTAATCTTATTTGCCAAAATTGACTCTAACATTTTCCTACTATTGACGTTAGACTTATCGGACGATAATTCGACGCAGCTGATTTATCACCCTTTTTAAAGATGGGCACTATGTTTGCGGTTTTCCACGCCTCTGTAACTTCTCCTGAACTTAAAGAGTCATTAAATAATGTTAAAAGTGCCTGACATAATTCTTCTTTGGTTTCTTTTATAATTTTTGCATATATATCGTCCGGACCTGGCGATTTTTGAGGTTTTAACTTATTAATTTCTTTCAATATGTCCTCCTTACTAATGGTTATTTTACTAAGAATATTTTCCGTATTCTCATCGTAAATATTCGCTGCTTGAGGGACCAGGTCTAGATTTTCCTTGGTGAATACTGATATGAAATAATTATTTAGGATGGAGCACATTTTTTTATCTTCACTGGTAATGTCACCTGATTCTGTTATGAGTGGTCCTAACCTATCTTTATTTTTCGTACGGTACATTTGATAGAAACCCTTGGGGTTTTCTTTTGATTCACTAGCAACCTTAATTTCATAACTTCTCTTTGTTTTTCTTATCTCCCTCTTTACTTCTCTATTTAAAATCGTGTACCGGTTACGTAAGTGTTCCTCTCCATGTTTTATTTTTCTATATAATCCTTTCCGTTGGCCTATGAGAGATTTTAATCTGTTGTTTAACCATCTTGGTTCTGAATTATTCGTTCTAAAAGGTTTTGAAGGGATATATCTATCTTGGCCTCCGTGTATTACATTTATTAACTCGTTATACTTCTCACTGGTCGAACGTCTGCTTGGTACTGGAGCTGAGTTCATTCCCGTTACCTGGACTACACTCCCATCTGCCACCTCCCCCTTCACAGACACCTGACGGACATTCCCACGTGTTTCCTGACCCTCACCTATGATCTGGGGTTCCCCAGTGATCTGGCATTCCCTCAAATAGCTAATCTCCCTGTGGAATACCGTTCGAAAATAAGCTCTTAAGCCATCGAAATCTCTTAGACGAAAATTAGGAACGGTGGAGGTATTTTTAGTGGAACAGACATCCCAAATAAATTTGAACTTAATTTCTTCATGATCGCTATTACCAAGTCGTCCACCAACCTCTATATCACTAATGGCATTTTCTTTATTAGCTAAAACCAAATCTAGTATATTATTACCTCTGGTGGGCTCCCTGATATACTGATAAAGGAAATTATCCTGTACTACCTCTAGAAATTCCTCTGACTCTGCATCCCCTGTCTGATTTCTCCAATCTATCCTTGGCAGATTAAGGTCCCCTACAATTATTACTAAGCTGGACTGTGATGCATTCCTAATTTCCTCCCAAAGGTATTTACTATCAGCTCTACTTAATTTAGGAGATCTGTAAATTGCTCCTAAGACTAATTTCTCCCTATTGTTACTAATTTCAACCCAAACACTTTCTGTGTCCCTATTTACTTTAATGTCTGCTTTATTGTAACAGTTAAAGAATCATTTAAATAAATAGCTACCCCTCCCCCCTTTCTTCTCTGACGGTTTGACACAAACATATTATAGCCTTTTATCTGATATTCTGCTAAAAATTCTCGAGTGTCTGTATTCATCCAAGTTTCACTAATAACGGCAATGGCTATTTTCTCTGTACAAATTAAAGTCCTCAGTTCATCCATTTTATTACGTAAACTCCGGCTGTTTGTGTAGTACACTTTCAGATTATTACTAGTAGTTATGCCTCTACTTTGGTATTTACTGTTATTTATTTTATTACTAACTGGGAAACTCTTTACTTTACTAATATAACAATTTTTTGTACTATCGCTTATCGCCCTTCTATCATCGCTTGTTCTATCATCTATCATCGCCTGCTCAATTTGAGGTGCCTGAGTGGATGTATCTACACTAATGGTTGAACTTTTGTTCTTAATTTTGCAAGTCTTGATGCATCTATCCAAACATGGTAATAATGATTTCTGAGTGTAGTTGCTGCAACTTCCTGTACACCTACTTCTCAACCTCGAAAAAATCCCTCCAACTCCCTATCTATCATTCCAGCTAAAACAGTAACTCCCTGCCTGCTAAGATGAGTCCCATCCCAACTATACAAGGCATTTCGTCCATAAAACCGGTCCCAGCTGTTTATGAAAGGTATTGCATTATCTTTGCAATATCTTTCAATGCGGCAATTAAACCCTATTGCCCTGCTCAACCACTTCCTTCCAACCCGCCACCTGGGTAAAACACCAAGCTTTGCAGGGGTTCCTCTCCTCTCCCTAACCTTTTCTAACATCAACTTGTACTTTTGCCACAGTACCTCACTCTTATGACTACTAATATCATTGCCTCCTACACTGAGGCACACAGTGGGTTTGTCACCACCATCCTTCACGATATTTGAAATTTTTTCTATCACATTAGCCACCCTGGCCCCTGGAAGACACACATGTTTAGCGAGTGGAGTATACATGGCTCTGTTAAGATATCTCACCTGGGAGTCTCCAACAACAGCAACATTTTTCTTACCTTTCTTGTTCTGATTATACTTACCTGTACTGGAAGTTCTCTCACCGTCCTTCTCCTCTACTTCCCTCTCTGCCTTCCCTTCACATTCGTCCCGTAGTGCGTCGAAGGCATTAGTGGTCTTAACTTCCGTTCTCTTCTTAAGAGTGAACTTCGTTGCACCCTTGTTAACTAGTGTCCAACCTTCAGCCTTTTTCTCTTTCTCCTCCAACATCTCCTCCAACAATTCCTTCATTTGTGACTTCTCCTGCCTGAGTATTTGTACCTCCCGCTTCAGTTCGAGAAGTTCCTCCTTTAATTCAAGGTAGTCCTTTTCAATACCTGCAGTGGGGACACGGCTCTCTGCCGAGGAAGCCATTATGCACAAATTCACACAATGTAGCACAGCACTATCACGTATCACTACGGGTCACCACAACACACTAGCACAACACTTTCACCAATCACTAACACAGCACTGTCACTGATCACTACAACACACTAACATAGCCACTATCACAGATCACTAAACCACACTACCACAGGTCTCTAGCACGTCTGAGCAGACTGACCTCACGAGAGCGACTCGAATGACCTCATGAGGAAATTGCCTCTACTTTTAATAATTTTTTCATTTCAGTTTTCACAGTAGACGCCAATGGCACCATCGATGAGCATCAAATATCAATCCAAAACGCACTAAATGACATGCATATTAGCAGTAATGAAGTGAGAGATAAACTTAATAAAATGAACAGTAATAAGACTCCCGGCCCAGACAATAATTTCTACCCTTAAATACTGAAAAATGTGCTGGATGTTATATGCAGTCCTCTAACATCTATCTTTAACAAGTCCCTACAACAAGGAAAGGTTCCAGCAGACTGGAGACTGGCTAACGTGACTCCTATATATAAAAAGGGCAGTAGAGATCAACCAGGTAATTATAGACCAATTAGCCTAACCTCTGTCTTGAGAAATATCCTCGAATCATTAATTAGAGATAGGATAGTTGAGTTTCTAAAAACTAATAACGTAATTAGGAACAGCCAACATGGCTTTAGAACAAGGAGATCATGCATGACAAATTTAATTGAGTTTTACGATACAGTTTTGAAGATGAATGATTGTACCAGGTCACTTGATATAATCTACTTAGACTTCTAGAAAGCCTTTGACAAAGTGCCGCATGATAAACTAATGACAAAAGTAAGATCACTTGGAATTGACAGAAATATTCATAGGTGGATATGTTGCTGGTTAAGTGAGAGAAAGCAACGAATCGTTATAAATGGAGTGGAGTCAGACTGGGCTCCAGTGACCAGTGGTGTTCCTCAGGGATCGGTGTTGCGACCAGTCCTTTTTATTATGTATATCAACAATATCGATGTTGGCCTAAACAACTCCATTTCTAAATTTGCGGACGACACAAAAATCGGCAACACTATATTAACTGAAGAAGACAGAATTAGCCTTCAAAATGACCTTAACAAACTTGTCAGCTGGTCAGAAAAATGTCAAATGCCCTTCAATGTAGGTAAATGTCAGGTACTGCAATGTGGGAAGAAAAGCAAAAGGCATGATTACGAAATGAAGGGCCAAACCGTTAGCAAATCCTCACTAGTTAAGGATCTAGGTGCACTAATTTCAGACGATCTGAAATGTTCAAATCAATGTATCTCTGCAGCCAATAAAGCCAACAGGACCCTAGGCTTCATCAAAAGACATTTTACATATAAAAGCAAGGATATTATAATCACCCTATAAAAAAGCACAGTCAGGCCACACTTAGAGTTTGCAGTGCAATTTTGGGCGCCTCACCTAATTAAAGATATAGAATGGAATAGTTGGTGAGTAGGGTGTGCCTGCTGAGATAGATGAGAATGGGAGTGCGTTAGTGGACATTTGTGCTGGGAGGGGGTTGGTGATAGCCAATACCCTCTTCAGGCATAAAATTATCCACAGGTATACATGGCGAGTGATGAGAAGGGTGGGTGGTGAACTGAATGAAAGGAAGGCAATGATTGATTATGTGTGTGGATGAAAGGATGCGAAGATGTGTAAGGGATGCAAGAGCTTATAGAGGTTGAGGGAGTGGACTTTCTGACCACTGCTTGGTGGTGGCCAGAATTAGGATTCAAGTAAGATGGAGGAATAAAAGAAGGGAAAGACGAGAGGAAGGAGTAGTTGCAAGGAGAGTGGAAAGGTTACAAGAGGATGAGAAAAAGGCAGAGTATAAGAGAGAAGTGGAGGAACGGTTAGGCATATATGAACTGGAGCAGATGGGAGATGTGGAAGGTGTGTGTAGGATATTTACAGAAGAAATATGTGCAGCATGTGATGTGGTGTGTGGAAGGAAGAGAAGACGGAGGGGGGTGCAAGGAATACCGTGGTGGACTGAAGAGGTGAGACAGGCTGTGGCACAAAAGAAGAAAGCATACAATGAATGGATGAGAAATAGGGGCGTGGAAGAAGTTGAGAGGCGGAAGAGGGAGTTATATGTAGAAAGAAAGAGAGAGGTGAAAAGATTAGTAAGAGAGAGTAAGAAGAGAGTGGATGAGGAATTTGGAAGGAATTTGAGTGTAAAGTGGAGGGACTGTAAGAAAATGTTCTAGAAAGAGGTGAAAAGAGTAAGACAGGGTGGAAGTGAAGTTAGCAGGGGAGTGAAAGATAAAAATGGTAGATTACTAGTGGAGAAGGGAGAAAAAGTGAGCAGATGGAGAGAACACTTTATGGAATTGTTGAACATAGAGGATGGAAGTAATGTGAGTATAAGTGGCTGGGGAATGGCTGGGAGAAGGAGGGAGGTGAAAAGAAAGGAAGAAATCAGTAGGATAGAAGTTGTGGAAGCAATGAAGAAAGTTAAATTGGGGAAAGCCCCAGGAATTGATGGAGTGTGTGGTGAAATGCTGAAGCATGGGGGAGAGATAGTAGTAGAATGGATGTGGAAGGTGTGCAGATTGGCCTGGGAGGAAGGTAGAGTCCCAGAGGATTGAAAGCCAGGTATAATTATTCCCTTGTACAAAGGAAAAGGGGAAAAAGAATGTGTGATAATCATAGGGACATTTGTCTGCTTCGTATAACAGGAAAAGTGTATGGTAGGAGACTTATTGACAGAGTTAGAGAAAGAACAAAGAAATTAGTTGGAGAAGAACAGGGAGGCTTTAGGAAGGGAAGAGGTTGTGTAGATCAGATATTCATTCTTAGATCTTTAGTGGAAAAGTTTCTAGAGAAGGGAAAGAAGTTGTATGCGGCATTCATGGATTTGGAGAAAGCATATGACAGGGTGGATAGACAAGGATTGTGGAAAGTATTAAGAGTATATGGAGTAGATGGGAAGTTGTTGAATGCTGTGAAGAGCATGTACGATGGTGCGAAGGCTGCAGTGCGTGTGGATGGTGAACTAAGTGAATTTTTGTCTTTGAAAGTTGGGTTGAAACAGGGATATGTCATGTCTCCATGGTTGTTCAATCTGTACATGGATGGGGTAATAAAAGAGGTACAAGGTAGGGTAGTGGATGTTGGAGTGGCCCTGGTGAGAGAGGATATTGTTTGGAAACTCCCTGTACTGTTGTTTGCAGATGATACTGTGCTGTTGAGTGAAGACGAAGGGGAGCTGCAAGGCTTGGTGGATGAGTTTGGGAGAGTGTGTAAGAAACGGAATCTAAAGGTGAATGTAGGGAAGAGTAAAGTGAATGTACAGCGAGGTTGGATGGTGAGGAATTGGAAAATGTGAGTACGTTTAAGTACTTGGGTAGTGTGATGAGTAAGGATGAAGGTTTGGAGGGTGAAGTGCTTGAAAGGGTACAGCAGGGAAGAAAGGTTGCTGGTTCTTTGAAAGCAGTGATAAGAAACAGGGAAGTGAGCGTGGAAGTGAAAAAGTTACTACATGACAGTATTGTGATACCAACTCTAACGTATGGAAGTGAAGCTTGGACGTTGTTGGAAGGACACAAGTCAAGAGTGAGAGCAGTGGAAATGAATTAATTAAGAGGAGCCTGTGGAGTCACATGGAGAGACAGGCTGACGAATGAGGATATAAAGGAGCGTTGTGGTGTGGATGTGGATGTGATAGGAAGCATTATGAGGAACACACTGAGGTGGTTTGGCCATGTGGAGAGGATGTAGGGTGAAAGATTGACGAAGAGAGTGTATGTGAGTGAGGTGGAGGGGGGAAGAGGGAGGGGGAGGCCGAGGATGAGATGGAGGGATGGGGTGGAGAGGTATATGAGAGAGGGGGGTGTGAGTTGGGAGCAGGGCAGTGAAATGGCTGGGGACAGGGCGACTTGGAGGCGATTTGTTTGTGGCCACCCCAAACGGGATTTAGGCGTCTGGCAATAGATAGATAGATAGAAATACTCGAAGCGGTCCAGCTTAGGACTACCAAGTTAATCCCGTCCCTGAGGAATAAACCATATCTCGAGAGGCTCAAGGAATTAAACCTATTCTCTTTCAGAAAACGGAGACTCAGGAGACAGCTGACTGAATGTTTAAGATTCTAAAAGGCTTTAGTAGTAATGATTCAAGCAAGCTATTCACAGTAACTGCCGAGACCTTAACTTGAGGACATAGTATGAAGTTGCAAGCAAGGAGAGCTAATCTTGATACAACCAAAAACCTCTTCACTTACTCTGTTGTAAGCGAAATGGAATAAACTTCCTGGGAGTATGATTCAAACTGGTACCATAAATATATTTATAAAGAGACTGGACATGTATCTCGACGCAACTGGTATCGTTTAGTTAGGATGGAGCAATTATTGCATATTCGCGTCTGCATTCATCTGTCTACTAGACACAGACAATATTTTAGGGAATATATAATAGATAAACATTCTATTCATCTTTTTATATAAAAAAAAAAAAAAAAAAAAATTGCATGCATAGAGTAAGTATGTGGCTGTTTGCCTAAATTTTCCTTTTCCATATTATTCTACTTTCTGTCGATCCTATAAAATTCCTTCAGGTTTTTCATTCCTGCAAAGTATTACTTCCTCTCTTGTTTCCTGTATGGCAAATGCCGAAGAGTCTGGAGGGTGGGGGAGAGAGCCTTCTGCTGTGCTATCCTTTTCTCCTGCTCCTATGCACTGTACTAGTATTAAGGCATATTAGTATCAAGGCCAGACCACCTCGTAGGGACCGTAAGGTCTGTGTGGTCTGCGTATCTATGTAACTCTATGTAACTCACTCTCTCTCTCTCTCTCTCTCTCTCTCTCTCTCTCTCTCTCTCTCTCTCTCTCCCTCTTTGAAGAAAAGACAACGCTATGATAGAGTGTAAGGAGAAAGTCGGCAGTAGGAGAGAGTGGACTAATCAGCACCGCTACCACCCCCTGTGGGAACACCCAACGACATCTAACAACTCACAAGGTGACAGGCACAGTCACATAAGCACACCGCTACACTTGGACTTGCTCATCTGTCTGGATACTGCCCACTTAGACGGTGCAGCATTTGCAGCAAGGCTACTGCCAAAACGGAAAATTACTCACAGTGCCATGAACCCTCTTGCACTGACTAATTCAGCATCAAATGCCTAGGGGATGGCGACACCTTTACTTGTGACCAGAAACAAACCCTCAGAGCACTGAGTAACATAGAGGACAGCCTAACGTTACACATGACACAAAGCCTTCTGACAAGGTATTTGAGAAAGATACTGAACTCCTACAACAGCTGAACAAGGATCTCTTGAACACTGTGGTAGAGCTGCAGAAGGAACTCGCAACCTCAAACAACCAGTAGATTGTCAGAACCAATCAGAAGCAGTGAGAGCCACAGCCAAGGAAACTAGCTGCGACATCCCACAACACTGCCCTGCACCTAGACTCCACCAGATCCTGAACAACCCCAGCCTCAACACACTAACGGCACTGGCTGGATACCTGATAGAGGAAAGAAAAAACAGTAACAAAAACAACAGAATTGCTAACAACAGCAATAGGAACACATGCAGCTGCACCAGAGACAATGCTGATAATACAACAGTAGCAACACTAACAGCAGCAACAATAAAAACAACAGTTGCACCATCAGTAATGTCAGTAACAGAGAAAGAGTTACAAACGGCAGCAACAACAGATGCAGCAACACAACAGTACCAGTAACAGAAACTATAACACTAGCACCAATAATAACAACATAGTAGCAGCAACATGATAAACAGTAACAGCAACAGAAATTATAGGAACAGGAACAGAAACAGCAACAGCAGCAGTCACAACAACATTACACAAAAGGCCCAGACTCCACCAGGTACTGTGAGTGGTTTTAATGTTACGCCCATTTTGACCACAACTGCAGGTCCTGGATCTGTGACTACTCTGAATGACTTGGCCACGCCTCAGACCAGTGTCATACGCGAGAAGCTGACGAGACAAGGAGCCTCAAACGCACCTTTTGCCAATGTACTGGCCAGGCAAAGGACATCTGCCATACTAAAGCTGCAGAACAGTGACAAGAGCGGCTGATAAGAACAATATTGGTTGAACAAACCGAAGTCCATTGCACCACGAGCCACTCTTACACCCAGAACTAGACTCAATTCAGCCAGTGCAATACCAGCAACAAGCATCCTTTCAGTACCACGCTAATAATCTGTAATACAGACCTAATCAAAAGCAACTTGGCTACCACCCCCAGACCATCTCCACGAAGGGGACGACAGCAGCTGCAAACATTATCTTCTATTATCAGGGGTCTCCTCACAAATGTGGGGGAACTGGTGCACAACTCTGCAATCACGCACGAGATTGACCTAGTAATAGTGACAGTTACAACTTTTCTTGAGGATATAATCCACTCACTCGATGTAGTACTGCTCTCGGGTGTCTACACTTTCCAATCCTCCATTCTTCTTTCTTTCCATCCTCTTCTGTCATTCTTTACTTCATTCCATCCTCGTCCTCTTGCCTACTGGTGGCTTTATATTCCCACTTCTGTCTTTCTTTCCTTCATCCTTTCCTCTTCCTTCTGCCTGTGGGTGACTCTACACTGAGTGACAAGCCAAATGGTTTCCTGTACACAAGGTAACCATTTATTTTTGGCGTCTGGTGATTTAGTGAGTAATTACGGCGTTCCGATTGGATTGAGCCGGTGCAGATTTATATCCAAGGGGTGGCTGGGGTTTATTGCACACATAATGCCACTCTGGGATGAGTGAGGCTGGTCACTCCCATTTTAAATGTTAGGACCAACTTGCCTAGCCCCGGGCTCCTACGCTCCTCATGAGGCAATGTGGGACTGGATGATGGATGGATGGATACTATGCTGCCCCCTTTTGGGAAGATACCTACGAGTAGGTACAACAACTGCTGAAGATACAATCAGCAACGCATGGAGCGAGGATGCATTGCTCTCTACAATAAAGAAAATCTTCAAATCAATTGTCTGCCAGTAGAAATACCATACTGGATGGAAATGATATTTGTTTCGGATCACGCTGGCAAACTATACAGCACTGCTGCACTGTGTCGCCTATCGCCTCCAGTGCCAAGGAGACCCATTAATATATTTAACAGATCACCTGGACAACATCATGCAGACATACAACTGCTAAAACATAATAACTGTGGACGACCTGAACCAACTCCTAGTTCAAGGGACTTTCAATGAACCGCTGGTAGCACATGGGTTATCAAACCACTTGGACTTTCCCACACACAGCCGTGGTAGTTCATTTGATCCAGTATTCACTGATTTACCTGATAGCACAGTTCAGTGCAGACCACTAGACAACACTGGATCATCTGACCACAGTGCAATCTGTCGTAGGTGCACCTCACTGCTGCACTTGAAACTGCCCAGAGGGAACTCTGGGTATGGCAACATGCAGACAGGATATCAATGCAGAAGTTACGTCACAAAAATTGGGACACTCTTTTGATTGGAGATGCAAACCATGATGCTATAAGAATAACATCATACTTATGTCCTCAGCCTGCAGCAGGAGTTTGTCCCACATCGCATCTATAACACAAGGCCTGATGACCACAATGGTTTGGATATAGATGCTGACTTGCTGCTGAGGCAAAATACAAAGATTGAACCCGTTTGAAAAATACCCAACACAAAGAAACGAACAACAGCACAAATCTGACTGCAAGAATATGATGACCACCGCCAAATGGACCATGTACAGATATGAATCTGACCCCAGAAGAGAGCTAAGAGGTAATCAGTTGGCACAATGCAGTAGTGGTCCTTGATAAAAGACAAACAATACTTTGCAAAACAAGAAAGAATCTCAACTCTAACCAACAGAGACAGGACATACTTATCTAGCAACCGAGACAAGGCAAAGCTCCTGGTACACATGTTTAGTGGGAAAGTGACAGTTCAGGATCCTGACAGACCTACCCATGCTATGCAACGACTCTATAAAGACCAGCTGAAGCATATTGTAATAACTAGAGGGCAGGTGTTAAAGCAGCTCGGGGCAATGAACACCAAGAAAGCCACAAGCCCTGGCGACATTAGTTCACATATACTGAAACACTGTGCCGTTGGGTTTACCCTTCCATTCAAAGTATTTTAGACTTGCTTAGAGACGAAGGTATGGACAAAATCGTGGAAACATGCCTTAGCTGTATCAGTGCATGAGAAAAACTCGAAGTCAAATCCCCCAAATTATCACACGATATCCCTACTGTCAGTAGAAAGCAAGATATTTGAAAAATTAACTGCTGATTACCCAACAAGTTCTTGGACTCATACCACCTACTAAGCAGCCAACAATTTGGATTTAGACCGGGCGGCTCCACATCAGATGTACAGCTTGCATTGTCATGCAAACTGAATGCACATAAGCTGTAGGACACCTAGCACAAGTCATCGTCATGGACATCGCTGGTGCATTTGTCTGTGTGCAGCACGGTCCTCTGGCAAAACTCGAGATGCTTGGCACTGCTGGGAGCATGTTGGAATTGTCTGGTGAATACCTCACTAGCAAGACATGATCTGTGGTAGTCAGTGGCAAGACATCTTCATGTCATCCCATAGGAGCCTCTGTTTCCCAAGGTTCAGTTCTTGGCCCAACACTGTGGAATATATTCCTGTCATAAAAGACTTTGTAGGTGGTTGTAGAGAAGTTTTGTAGATTGGTTATACATATATTAGACTTATGGACGAGCGGTTGTTATACGTGAGTAGCTTGTAAGTAGATAATCTTGGTTCCCTTTTCGTCATGCAATGACAGGAGAGGTAAAGAATAGTATGGGACTATTTTTATTTGTCTTGGAAATATTAACAAAGTCTCTCACACACGAGTGAAGTATAAGTAGAGACCCGTGGAGCTACCTCCCTCTCTCTCTCTCTCTCTCTCTCTTCTCTCTCGCCCATGTTGCTAGGCTCGGTCTCCCTACTACCTGCCGGTTCTATGGCCTGTCTCCTTCTCAGCTCTACTTCCTAAATTCTGGTGAAGCAGGGGTCGTATCACGTGTGTTATATTGTGGTTGGAAAGTTCCAGAAACCTGTGTGTGAGTATGTGTGTATGTCACTAGGCTTTGTTCGTATGCTATCTCGCTGACACACTACCTACATCATCCCCTGACTTGCTACTCCCTATGTATTGTCAACATTTCCTCAGTTAACTTGCAAGATCATTTCCCTTTCCCAGGCTTGCATGGAGCTGTCTATCTATCTATCTATCTATTATGATTTGTAATTATAATATGGAGTCCTGACACCTACACAATCTACTACAACGACTTCCTTCACCAAATTCTTACGTTGACGACTGCACTCAAACCTACACTTACAAGAGAGAAGACGTGCAGCAATTAATAAACATCAGCAAACAGTTGGAATACATTGTATCGTGGGGACGCAGATGGCAATTGAACTTTGCAGCAGAAAAACCCAAGCCATGATAATAACTCGGTCCCCAGATGATGCAACCATGTTTCGAGGAAAACTAAAATTACAGAACGACGAGGTTAAAACCCCCCAATACCCTGGTCATTCTAGGAGTACAGTTCGACAGCAGATTTAATCTTTGAATGTCATGTAACGGAGGCAACACACAACGCTTCCCTAAAAGTAACTGCACTCCTCATCTCAAGCACCTCCTAGACGCAAAAAGATTGATGACTCGCTACTAAGCTCAGGTTCGTTCCCACCTCGTGTATAGGTGTTTTGTCCCAGAAGTCACCTATTACCTATATCTCCTGGAAAAGGTACTGAGGCGAGCTGAGAGACTAATATCCAGCACCTGTCAGATAGCAGAAGCAATAAAGAGTATGGACAGCTTGGTGCATCGAAGGAAGGTTGCTGCCCTCACCATGCTTCACAAGACTCAAATGCAACATGTGCCCCATCTGGTGAGTCTGAGGCTTCGCTGGCAACAGTCATCCCGTAGCACGAGGTCGGTGCTATCCAGTGACTGTCAGCTGGAGATCGCTCGCTCCTTCACCAGTACGCACCAACACACCTTCGTCGCCACTAGATCAAGACTATGGAACTCAATTACAGCTACCATCAGCCTCAGAACACTTATCATATATCAGAAGCTGGCGACCAACGTCTGGTACAGACAACACAGCATTTCCATACTTCCGTGCTAATAGTGTATTCCCAGGTTATTCATAGATATCTGTATGTGTATCAGTTTATGTAGCTGAATGTTGATTACTGTGCAAGAAGGTATGGATATAATTATGTATATGTGATATATATATATATATATATATATATATATATATATATATATATATATATATATATATATATATATATATATATATATATATATATATATATATATATATATATATATATATATATATATATATATATATATATATATATATATATATATATATATATTTATATATGTGTGTGTGTGTGTGTGTACATATTAGTATATATAAACAATGCTGTGTATACTGTATATACAAAAATTGGTATGAGTACATACGTACACGTAGAGTATATGTAATTTATATATGTATATACAGATGTATATACAATAAGTGTATTCTCCAAACGCTAGCTGTCTATCTGTCCATCTATTAATGTATCAGTCTATCTATCTGGTGAAACTGAAACAATGACCACACTCCCCACTTGCTGTTGCAACATAAGGTTTAAGTATAAAACAGATACAGTCTTACCTAATGTGTTTTTACGTTTTGCAACAGCTGTAATGTACTGTGCACTTCTCGTGTAAAAACTATTTATATATATATATATATATATATATATATATATATATATATATATATATATATATATATATATATATAAAAAGAGAGAGAGAGAGAGAGAGAGAGAAGTGCATACAAACAGACAGACAGACACAGGGAAATAAAACTTCGACCTGGGCGAGTGAGGGAAGGAGGAAGAGATAGGAAGGAAGCCAGAGGATAGAGTGAAAGGGAAAAATCATGGAAGAAAAGACCCGTAGGACAGAAAGGAAGGAAAGAAGCTGAAGCGGAAAGAGAGAAGAGGAGGGGGAAAGAGAAGGAAAAGCAGGGAGAGGGAGAGAGAGAGAGAGAGAGAGAGAGAGAGAGAGAGAGAGAGAGAGAGAGAGAGAGAGAGAGAGATAATACACTCCATCGTCTGAGTTCAGGTAGTCCGACCTTAACATAAAGACATGTTCGATAATACAACAGGTTAAGAACACGACAGAAAAGTAGATGGCTCTCCCCCACCCACCGTACCCTCCGACAACCTGCCGTGTGAGTACATTAGAAGCAACACATTAGGACAAGACACGAAAAGAAATTTTAAGAATATTGGAATACAGTACTAAAGATAAAGTTATAATTCTTATGATATAAAACTAATATTACCTGACCTTTATTTTGATTTATATTAATATTATAGTTTATATAATCGTATATACATGTTAATCCTAGGGGCTAGCCAACGACTTATTAATAAATTCAATAGAAAAGAATTTATTGATAAAACGCAAAGGGCAAACATCAATTATCCACAAAGACCTCGTCAAGACATAGGAGCTTATAAATCTGTAACATTTTAAAGAAGTTCCAGTTGATGACTCGTAACATTCTCTCCCCTTATTTGTATGTTGGGAAAATTTTGATCCTTTAAAAACGTCACTCCACGAAAATTGCTGATGGAAAGAATTGGATTTGACAATACGAAATTCAGTTTATATGAATATTTCCTAATTCGGAAGCTACACAGTTATTAGCATTTAATGACATACGCCTGTTACCAATCACTGACATTACTCCATCAACATGCGAGAGAGAGAGAGAGAGAGAGAGAGAGAGAGAGAGAGAGAGAGAGAGAGAGAGAGAGAGAGAATGTGAAAAAAAAAAAAAATGCTAGTCGGCAGAGAGAAAGTGGGCATGGGCGACAAAGGAGAAAAAAGAGAGCAAAGAAAGAAAAATGGAGGAGGAAACAGTGAGAGAAAGAGAAAGTGAGAGACGTCAAAAGAAAGAGAGGGAACAAGACTGGAATGAAAATATGGAGGGCAGAGGACAATATAAAAGGGGGTAAAAGAGAGAAGGCTGAGAGAAAGAGAATGTGGAAAATTTGAACGTTATAGAAGACAAAGAAAAATTAAGAGAGAGAGAGAGAGAGAGAGAGAGAGAGAGAATCATACACACCTTGAAGTCTTAGTTCAGGTTGTCCAATCTTAATATAAAGACATGTTCGACAATACAACAGGTTAAGAAAACGACAGAAAAGTAGATGGCTCTCCCCCACCCACCATACCCTCCGACAACCTGCCGTGCAAGGTGTACATTAGAGGCAACACATTAGGATAATGAGACGAAAATAAATTTTAAGAATACTGCAATACAGTACGAAAGATAAAGTTACAATTCTTATGATAAAAAACTAATACTAACTGACATGCACTGTGAATTATTTTAATATTACAATTTAAATAACCTTATATACATATTAAACCTAGGACCTAGCTAATTCAATGGAAAAGAATTCATTTTTAAGACGCAAGGGGCAGACTACTTACATCAATTATCCACAAAGACCCCGTCAGGACATAGTAGCTTATAAATTAGTAACCTTTTAAAGGAGAAGTTCCTGTTGATGACTGGTAACATTCTCTCCGTTTTGTTGTATTTTGGGAAAATTTTTGATCCTATAAAAACGTCAGTCCACAAAACTTGCTAATGGAGAGAATTTGATTTGACAATACGAAACTCAGTTTATACGAATATTTCCTATATCAGAAGCAACAGAGTTATTAGCATTTAATGACATACTCCTGTTACCAGCCACTGACATTACTCCATCAACATGCAAGAGAGATACACACACACACACACACACACAAACAACACACACACACACACAAACAACACACACACACACACACACACACACACACACACACACACACACACACACACACACACACACACACATATTAAAAAGGAGGTGAAAAGAATAATCCAAATAAATCCTAAATTGGTCAGTGATTCAGCAGACATAAACAAATCTATAGTAATCACTGGTATAGGAGAGGAAGAAATGAGACACATGACCTCGAGGGAAAAAAAGGAGATGATAAATGTATTGAGCATATTGCAGGAAGTATCAGAGGAAATCTGTAATAAAGACATAGAGGAACACAAAAGGTTAGGGAAATATGAGAGAAATAAGTCAAGGCCACTAAAGGTAACCTTCCAGAGTGTTAACACTGTGGAGGAGATACTAAAAAATGCAAAGAAGCTCATGGAAAAAGAGGAATTCAAAAATGTATGGATAAAAGATGCCTAACTCAAGAAGAACTGGAATTACTAAAAGAAAAGAGGGAGGAAGAAAAAAGAAAGAACGAGGGAAGATCAGAGGAGGAGAAGACTACATATTTTTACAAAGTAATCGGATTGCAGGTTCGAAAGTGGTACATAAACAGGAGGGAATAAAAAGGAGGACGGTAGTAGAACCAAGTCATGACAAGTATGTAAATAGATGATTGATGTATTTAAATGTAGATGGAATGGTATCTAAATTATTGGAGATGAATAATTATATCAGAGAAGATGAGCCACATGTAATATGACTAACTGAAACAAAATTAACATTAAGGATATTAAATGACATCAGAAACTTCGAGGATTACAATATATGGAGAAGAGATGGGAACTTATAAAAAGGAGGAGGAATTAAAATATTAACAAAGAAAAATCTAAACGACCAAGAAATAGAACTAGATATACCCTCACAAGTAGAACTGATTGCAATAGAGATCAATACATCTGATAGTAACTGTAGCCAATTTGTACATGGCCACGCAGATCAAACACATGGGAAGGAGGCGAATATGAGGATCTGGCAGAGAGTACAATTCAGAGTTTAAGAGCAGTACTACACAGAATGGAAGGGAAATCGGAAAGAATTATACTAACTGGAGATCTTAATACAAATATAAATTGGAACACTCTAGATATAATAAGCCAAGAAAGTTGTTGGGACCAAAAGCTCCTAGATCTCTTGCAGGAATTTTTCCTAATGCAATATGTAAGGGAAAGCACCAGAAAAGAGGACTCGATGTACCCTCAGTGCTAGATCTTATATTAACTAGGCAAGAAAACGATATTGACAGTTTAATGTAGCACCCTCCATTTGGCAAAAGCGACCATGCAGTACTAAATTGCAACTTCAGGATTGGATATGACATAGTTAACAGTAATGAAAGTTACAAAAAGAGCCTAAATTATAAAAAGGGAAATTATCATGACCTAAAGAAGTATTTCTTAGAAGTTGATTAGGAAATTGAGCTTAGAGGACAAGATTTAAATGCTGTATATAAAAAATTCTGTGAATTTTATGAAATAGGAGTCCAGAAGTACATTCCACGGCACAAAGAAGCAGAAAAGAATATAAAGAAATGGTTCAATACAGAATGTAAAAAATCAAAAGGAAAACGAGATTTGTTGTGGAATAGATACAGAAGACACAATAGTGAAAGGGCATTTAATAATTACAAACAGGCAAGAAACGATTATACAAAAATACAGAGGGAAACCCCAAAACAGTTTGAGGAGGATATCATAAATAAAAGTAGTGATCAATCGAAGCTATTTTACAGCTACATCAGAAGCAAAACCAAAGTGAAAGATAAAATACAATCAATCAAGGATGAGAGGATCACCTATACACAAAAGAAGGATATTAGTGAAGTGCTAAATAAAAATTTCCAATCAGTTTTTACAGAAGAAAATAATTTTGAGAGGGATGACATGGAACATGCATGCCCACACATATTACCAGATATACAAATATCAGAAAAAGAAATACAGAAAGAGTTAAGTAAATTAGACAAATGAAAAGCAAATGGTCCTCATGAAATTTCATGTTGGGTGTTACATGAAAGTGCAAAGGAGTTAAGTAAAGCATTATCTTTAATTTTCAAGAAGTCCTTTAGACAAGATAAACTTCCTGAAATTTGGAAGAAAGCAAACATTGTTCCCTTATTCAAGAAAGGGAATAGACAAAATCCACTCAACTACCGACAAGTATCACTAACCAGTGTTGCAATCAAGGTATTAGAAAAGCTGATAAGAAAAGCTTGGGTAAATCATCTAGAAGAACACAGTATGACAACAGAAAGAGAGTTTGGTTTCAGAAAAGGAAAAACCTGTTACTAATCTTTTGAGCTACTATGACAGAGTAACAGACACAATACAGGAAAGAGAAGGATGGGTGGACAGTATCTATTTAGTTTTCAAGAAAGCATTTGACAGAGTACCGCACCAAAAACTTTTATGGAAACTGTACCATCAAGGAGGAATCCGAGGTAACTGTATTGTTGGATGCAAGATTTTCTCAAAGAAAAAAAAGAGAAATGAGAACAGTACTAAGGGGAAATTAGTCATCATGGAGGGAAGTGACGAGCGGAGTTCCACAGGGCTCAGTGCTGGCACCAATCATCATTTTTAGTGTATATAAATGATATAGATAGCAACATTGGAAATAAAAGCTATCTAAATATGTTTGCTGTTGATGCAAAAATACAATGGACATTTACTAATGCAAGAAGAATTAAATAAACTTCGTGAATGGAGCAATATATGGCTACTGGAATTCAATGTGGACAAGTGTCATGTAATCAAGTTTGGTAAAAGTGGAAAAAGACCTGGCTGGGATTATAAGTTAGGAAATAAAACCCTACATACATCAGAAAGAGACAAGGACCTAGGTGTGATTATTAATAACAAACTATCTCCGGCTGACCACATCAGTGAGAAGGTACGGAACATGTACACACTGCTTGCAAACATGAGAACAGCATTCACATACATAAATGAAGACATGCTAAGAAAGATAATAACATCATTCATCAGAAAACCCCCAAAGTATGTATCACTAGTCTGGAGTCGTTATCTCAAAAAACAAAGACATAAGAGTGAAAATATTCAAAGAGCCGCTACGAGATGGGTACCAAGTTTAAGGGATCTAAGCTACGAAGAAACTCTAGAAAAAACTGAATCTCCCTTCACTGCAGGAGAGAAGGAAAAGAGGAGACATGATTATGCTCTATAAATGCATATCAGGGAAGGAGAAAATAGACATAAATGATTACATAACCAATGGGGATGCATCAGGAAGAGGACACTGCAAAAAACTGCAGAAATAGGGAGGCGATAAGGACGTAAGGAAATATAGTTTCGCAAATAGAGCAATTGATCAGTGGAATGCACTACCGACTGAATGAGTGTATGCCAAAAGAATTCATAAATTTAAGTATATGTACGATAAATACGGTTTAAGACACGGGACAGTATGAGCTTGACTCATTCCTGTAAAGATACAATTAGGTAAGATCAATTAGGTAAGAACACACACACACACACACTCACACACACACACACACACACACATGCAGTACTAAATTACAACTTCAGGATAGCATATGACATAGTTAACAGCTATGAAAATTACAAAAAGAGCCTAAACTATTAAAAGGGAAATTATCAAGACCTAAAGAAGTATTTCTTAGAAGTTGATTGGGAAAATGAGCTTAGAGGACAAGATTTAAATGGTGTATATAAAAAATTCTGTGAATTTTATGAAATAAGAGTCCAGAAGTACATCCCACAGCACAAAGAAGCAGATAAGAAAATACAGAAATGGTTCAATACAGAATGTAAAAAATCAAAAGAAAGAAGAGATTTGTTGTGGAATAGATACAGGAGACACAATAGTGAAAGGGCATATAATAATTACAAACAGGCAAGAAACGGTTATACAAGAATAAGGAGGGAAGCCCAAAAACGGTTTGAGGAGGATATAATAAATAAAAGTAGTGATCAACCAAAGCTGTTTTACAGCTACATCAGAAGCAAAACCAAAGTAAAAGATATAATACAATCCATTATGGACGAGGGAAACACCTATACACAAGAGAAAGATATTTGTGAAGCGCTAAATAAGAATTTCCAATTAGTTTTTACAGAAGAAAAAAAATTTTGAGAGGGACTATGTGGTACATGCATGTCCACACATACTACCAGATATACAAATAGCAGAAAAAGTAATACAGGAGGAGTTAAGTAAATTAGACAGAGGAAAAGCAAGTGTTCCTGATGAAATTTCATGTTGGGTACCTCGAGAATGTGCAAAGGAGTTAAGTAAACCATTACTTTTAATTTTCAAGAAATCCTTGAGTCAAGGTAAACTACCTGATATTTGGAAGAAAGCAATTATTGTCCCCTTATTCAAGAAAGGAAATAGACAAAATCCACTCAACTACCGACCTGTGTTGTAAGCAAGGTATTAGAAAAGCTTATAAGAAAAGCTTGGGTAAATCATCTGGAAGAACACAGTATGATAACAGAAAGAGAGTTTGGTTTCAGAAAAGGAAAATCATGTGTTACTAATCTGTTGAGCTACTATGACAGAGTAACAAACACAATACAGGAAAGAGAAGGATGGGTGGACAGTATCTATTTAGATTTCAAGAAAGCATTTGACACAGTACCACACCAAAGACTTTTATGGAAACTGTACCATCAAGGAGGAATTCAAGGTAAACTGTTTTGTTGGATGCAAGATTTTCTCATAAAAAGAGAAATGAGACCAGTACTAAGGGGAAACTACTCATCATGGAAAGAAGTGACTAGTGGAGTACCACAGGGTTCAGTGCTGGCACCAATCATGTTTTTAGTGTATACAAATGATATAAACAGTAACACTGGAAATGAAAGCTATCTGAATATGTTTGCAGATGATGCAAAAATACAAAGGAGAATTACTAACACAGACTCTTGTAAAGAGCTACAAGAAGAATTAAATAAACTTCATGAATGGAGTAATACATGGCAAATGGAATTCAATGTGGGCAAGTGTCATGTAATCAAGTTTGGTAAAAGTGGAAAAAGACCTGATTGGGATTATACGTTAGGAAATAAAACCCTATACACATCAGAAAGAGAGAAGGACCTAGGTGTGATTATCAATAACACTATCTCCGGCTGACCACATCAGTGAGAAGGTATGGAATATGTATACACTGCTTCCAAATATGAGAATAGGATTCACATACATAAATGAATACATGCTAAGAAGGATAATAACATCATTCATTAGACCAACCCTGGAATATGCATCAGTAGTCTGGAGTCCTCACCTCAAAAAACAGATAGACAAGATTGAAAAAGTTCAAAGGGCTGCTACAAGATGGATACCAAGCTTAAGGGACCTAAGCTACGAAGAAAGACTAAATAAACTAAATCTACGAAGACTTCAGGAGAGAAGGAAAAGAGGTGACATGATAATACTATATAAGTGCATATCAGGGAAGGAGAAAATAGACATAAATGATTACTTAACATATGGGGAAGCATCAGCAAGAGGACACTGCAAAAAACTGCATAAGAAAAGAGGTGATAAAGACGTAAGGAAATTCAGTTTCCCAAACAGAGCAATTGAACAGTGAAATGCACTACCGAATGAAATAGTGTGTGCCAAAACAATTCACAAATTTAAGGATATGTACGATAAATATGGTTTAAAACACCGGACAGTACGAGCTTGACTCATTCCTGTAAAGATACAATTAGGTAAGAACACACACACACACACACACACACACATACACACACACACACACACACACACACACACACACACACACACACACACACACACACACACACACACACACACACACACACACACACACACACACACACACACACACAGAATGTGATAGAAACACCTCAAAATACTGGTGGGCAGAATGAAAGTGGGCATGGACTACAGAGGAGAAAAAAGAGAACAAAGAAAGAAAAGTGGAGGAGGAAACAATGAAAAAAGAGAAAGTGAGAGACGTCAAAAGAAAGAGGGAACAAGACTGGAATGAAAATATGGAGGGCAGAGGACAAGATAAAAGGGGAGAGGGAAGAGAGAAGGCTGAGAGAGAGAGAATGGCGAATATTTGAACGTCATAGAAAAAGAAGAAAAATTAAGAGAGAGAGAGAGAGAGAGAGAGAGAGAGAGAATGGGGGCTGGGGGAGATTAAAAGCAAGAGGAAAAGGGCGTAAAGGAGACAGAAAAGTACAAGAAAGAGAGAGAGAGAGAGAGAGAGAGAGAGAGAGAGAGAGAGGCAGGGACGGTGGAGAATGGGGATAATAGAGGAAGAAGAGCCACCAGGGCGAATGAGGGAAGGAGGAAGAGATAGGAGGGAAGCCAGAGGAAGGAGTAAAAGGGAAAAATCATGGAAGAAAAGACCCGTAGGACAGAAATGAAGGAAGGAAGCTGGAGCGGAAAAAAGAGGAGAAGGAGGAAAGAGAAGGAAAGGCAGAGAGAGAGAGAGAGAGAGAGATCATACACAGCTTCAAGTCCTAGGTCAGGTAATACGGCCTTAACATAAAGACATGTTCGATGATATACCAGGTTAAGAATAGGACAGAAAAGTAGAAGGCTCTACCCCACACACCATACCCTTCAATAATCTGCCGTGCAAGTACATTAGAGGCAACAGCTTAGGAAAATGAGATGACCAGAACTTTTAAGAATGGTGGAATACAATGCTGAAAATAAAGTTATCATTCTTATGATATAAAACTGATACAACCTGACATGCACTTTGAATTATATTAATATTACAATTTTTATATCCATATAAACATATTAAACCTAGGCGCTAGCCGACGACTTATTAATCAATTCAATGGAAAAGAATTCATTGGAAAAACGCAAGGGGCTGCCTGGAACCACTGTCTGACTCTCTTCTTCATTTCTGCAACATTGGCGGACTTTCCTCTTCTGTCGCTCTGTTGAGCACCACCTCTCCTTCTCTAAACCTTACCTTCTGTTTCTAACTGTGACTCAGCTGTCTGAGGCAACTGACAGTAGACCCTTTTATTTATCTTCCTACTTTCTCTATACTCATTTCAAAGCCAAAGGTGGGTGTTGTGTATATATATGCAACGACTTATCTTGCTCTCGTGTTCCTGAGATTCTTCTGAATTCTATACACTCTGGCTTCGGCATTCCTGTCATTCTCTGACTAAATATATCTGCGCTGTTTACTTATCTCCTAATTCTACTGACTATCAAAAATTCTTTGACTATCTTACGTCTACGATGGAACACATTCTATCCATTTCTCCTTCCTCTGAAATCTCCATTCTAGGAGATTTCAATGTTCACCACCACCTTTGGCTCTCCTCTCCTTTCACTGATCCACCTGGTGAACAAGCCTACACCTTTTCTATCCTTAATGACCTAGAGCAGCTTGCACAGCACCCTACCTGTATCCCTGGCCACCTTGGAGAGAGGTCCAAAATACTTGACCTCTTCCTTACAACCAATCCGTCGGCTTACACTGTTAATCTTTTCTCTCTGTTGGGCTCCTCCGATCACAACCTTATCACCTTAACTTGTCCTATCGCTCCGGTATGGCCTGTGGACCCTCCAGAGGAAAGTCGTCTGTGCACTTTGGAGCTGCAGATTGGGAGGCCCTCAGGCAGTACTTCTTTGATTTTCCCTGGAATGATTATTGCTTCCATGGCCGGGAGCCATCTGAGTGTGCCTTGTGCATTACAGAGGTTATTCTCTCGGACATGGAAGCATACATTCCCTTCTCATATCCTTTGACTTATGCAAGAAACCCTTGGTTTAATCACGCTTGTTCTAATGCTGTCCGCAACAAGGAGAGGGCCTATCAAAAGTACCAGAGCCAACCCACCTCTGAATTGCATCTTTTTTATATTTCTGCCCAGAATCATGATAACTCTGTTCTTCACTCTGCTAAAAGCAATTTCATCCGTACTAAATGCCCTCAACTCTCCAACTCGAATTCTTCTTGCTCCTTCTGGCACCTTGCCAAAAACCTTTCTAACAACTTTACCTCATCATCCTTCCCTCCCCTTTTCTATTCTGATGGCTCTGTAGTTATTTCTTCTACTGATCTCTTCACTCAGACTTTCTTCTCCAGTTTCACCTTAGACGATTCCGGTGCTGTTCCTTCATCACTTCTCCCCTCTGACTTCCTCATGGCTGACATTAAAATTTCTTCAGCTGATGTATTTTTTGCCATCACAGGCCTCAATACTAATAAGGCATATGGGCCTGATGGAGTCCCTCCTGTTGATCTCAAGAATTGTGCTTCTGTGCTTACACCCTGCCTAGGCAAAGGCTTTCGCCTTTGTGTATCAACTTGTACCTTCTCTTCTTGCTGGAAGTTTGCTCTCATTCAGCCAGTCCCAAAGAAGGGTGACCATTCCCAGCCCTCTAACTATCGTCAAATTGCTTTAACATCCTGTATCTCAAAAGATTTCGAATCAATTCTTAATAGAAAAATGTTAAAGCATCTTTCTTATCACAACCTTCTTTCTGATCGTCAGTATGGGTTCCGTCAGGGACGCTCCACTGGCGATCTTCTCACCTACCTTTCAGACTCCTGGTCATCCTCCTTTCGGGACTTTGGCGAAAGCTTTGCCATTGCACTTGATATCTCAAAGGCTTTCGATCGAGTCTGGCATAAATTTTTTGTTTCCAAACTGCCCTCTGACGGTTTCTATCCTTCTCTCTGTCCTTTAATCTCTAGCTTCCTTTCTGTTCGTTCTATAGCCGCAGTTGTAGACGGCCATCGTTCTTCACCTAGATCTGTCAATAGTGGTGTTCCTCAGGGCTCTGTCCTATCACCAAGTCTCTTTCTTTTATTCATAAATGACCTTCTAAATTGTACATCTAACCCTATCCACTCATATGCTGATGACTCCACCCTTCACCTTTCCATTCGATTCCAGCAACGTCCATCTCAGCAATTACTTCAACAAACAAGGGATGAGGCTATGGCACACCTTATGTCTGACTTGGCTCGTATCTCTGACTGGGGTAATAATGATTTTTTTTTTTTTTAATGCATTGAAGACTCAGTTTTTACACCTATCAACCCGACAAAATCTTCCGTAGGTATACCCACTAATGTTTAATAACATTCAGCTTAACCCTGTATCATCCTTGAACATGCTTGGGGTTCCGTTTACTTGGGACTTATCTTGGAAAGATCATATTACATATTACATAGAATAAATGAAGTAGGAAAGGTGCTGGGAGGAATGAAAAAAGTGTTTAAATGTCGTTCGCTTAGAATGGATGTAAAGAGAAGGCTGTATGAGGGTGTTGTGGTACCGACTGCATTATATGGGTCTGAAACATGGAATATGGGTGTAGCAGAGAGGAAAAGTTTGAATGTAATGGAGATGAGATGTCTGAGGAGTATGTGTGGAGTGACGCGTATGGATCGGGTGCGAAATGATGAAGTGCGAAGGAGAACTGGAGTTGTTCGGGAGATAGCTGGTAGAGTTGAGCAGAGGGTGTTGCAATGGTTTGGGCATATGGAGAGAATGGATAATGAGCGATTGGTGAAAAAGATAACTAGATCTGATGTGAGAGGTGTAAGGCTGAGAGGAAGACCACGAATAGGATGGATGGACAGTGTGAAGAGAGCGCTGGATGCGAGAGGGATGTCTGTTGAGCAAGGAAGAGTGGCTGTGCGTGACAGAAATAAATGGAGAGAAATTGTGAATGAATAAGTGATGACGCAGCCCTGAGGGGATATTCTCCCGCATTTGGTCTGATCAGCTAGTCAGGTCAGGTGCGGGTAAGGGGATGGGTCTGTTATGATGTGGCAGGGGTAAACCAGTTCTGCTGTCGGGCCCTGCTGCGGATGTCACTGATTGCATTGCCCAGTTGACCCTTGTGCGGTGTGGTGCGGTGAAGATCTGTCCGTTCTCCCCTTTGGGGCTAAGATGCGAATGAATGTGTTTGAATGGATGAGTAAATGGAGAGTGAGTCGTCCTGCCTCGGCTACCTCCCTTTCCTTGGGGGAAGCAGCCTAGGTATATAGATAGATAGATAGACATCTCTTGTAAAATCTGCTTCGAAGAGATTAGGTGTGCTAAGCCGACTCAGTTCGTTCTTTACCCGTGCACAATTGTTGACTCTATTCAGGGGTTTTATCCTCCCCTGTGTGGAGTACAACTCTCATGTGTGGAGAAGCTCTTCACATACAGCTCTTCTCAATAAGGTGGAGTCAAAGGCTTTTCGTCTCATTAACTCTCCTCCTCTTACTGACTCCCTTCAACCTCTGTCTCTTCGCGGCACTATTGCATCTTTATCTCCTTTCTCTCGCTACTTCAATGGTCACTGCTCTTCTGAACTGTTTGCATCCATTCCTCCACCTCTACAACGGGCGCGTAGCACCCGTCTAACAGCAAACTCTCATCCCTTTTCTGTCCAACTCTCTAATGCAAGAGTTAACCGTTACTCTTAATCCTTCATTTATGCAGCAGGTCAGCTCTGGAACTGTCTCCTTCCGTCTGTGTTTCCTGATTCCTATGAACTCCAGTCTTTCCAACGCAGTGTGTCCAGTCATCTCGAAATGATCGGATATTGTTTTTGGCTCTGTCTTGTATTTTGTTTTTCCTCCTGGAAGGAACAATCATTGCAGTCTCGCGGCCTTTGATTCCTTGTTCTTCGCATAAAAATAAAAAAATACATTAGTTATGCACAAAAACCTCTTCAGGACAAAGCAGCTTATAAATCTGTAACATTTAAAGAAGAAGTTCCTGTTGATGACTTGTAACATTCTCTCCTCTTACTTGTATGATGGGAAAATTTTTGTTCCTATAAAAACGTGAGTCCACGAAACTTACTAATGGAAAGAATTTGATTTGACAATACGAGATTCAGTTTATATGAATATTTCCTAATTCGGAAGCTACACAGTTATTAGCATTTAATGACATACGCCTGTTACCAATCACTGACATTACTCCATCAACATGCAAGAGAGAGAGAGAGAGAGAGAGAGAGAAAGAGAATGTGAGAAAAAAAAAAATGCTAGTCGGCAGAGAGAAAGTGGGCATGGGCGACAAAGGAGAAAAAAGAGAGCAAAGAAAGAAAAATGGAGGAGGAAACAGTGAGAGAAAGAGAAAGTGAGAGACGTCAAAAGAAAGAGAGGGAACAAGACTGGAATGAAAATATGGAGGGCAGAGGACAATATAAAAGGGGGTAAAAGAGAGAAGGCTAAGAGAAAGAGAATGGGGAAAATTTGAACGTTATAGAAGACAAAGAAAAATTAAGAGGGAGAGAGAGAGAGAGAGAGAGAGAGAGAGAGAGAATCATACACACCTTCAAGTCTTAGTTCAGGTAGTCCGACCTTAATATAAAGACATGTTCGACAATACAACAGGTTAAGAACACGACAGAAAAGTAGATGGCTCTCCCCCACCCACCATACCCTCCGACAACCTGCCGTGCAAGGTGTACATTAGAGGCAACACATTAGGACAATGAGACGAAAATAAATTTTAAGAATACTGCAATACAGTACGAAAAATAAAGTTACAATTCTTATGATAAAAAACTAATACTAACTGACGTGCACTGTGAATTATTTTAATATTACAATTTATATAACCTTATATTAAACCTAGGAGCTAGCTAATTCAATGGAAAAGAATTCATTTTTAAGACGCAAGAGGCAGACTACTTACATCAATTATCCACAAAGACCCCGTCAGGACATAGTAACTTATAAATTAGTAACCTTTTAAACGAGAAGTTCCTGTTGACGACTCGTAATATTCTCTCCGTTTTGTTGTATATTGGGAAAATTTTTGATCCTATAAAAACGTCAGTCCACAAAACTTGCTAATGGAGAGATTTTGATTTGACAATACGAAACTCAGTTTATACGCATATTTCCTATATCGGAAGCAACAGAGTTATTAGCATTTAATGACATACTCCTGTTACCAACCACTGACATTACTCCATCAACATGCAAGAGATACACACACACACACACACACACACACACACACACACACACACACACATATTAAAAAGGAGATGAAAAGAATAATCCAAATAAATCCTAAATTGGTCAATGATGCAGCAGACATAAACAAATCTATTGTAATCACTGGTATAGGAGAGGAAGAAATGAGACACATGACCTCGAGGGACAAAAAGGAGATGATAAATGTATTGAGCATATTGCAGGAAGTATCAGAGGAAATCTGTAATAAAGACATACAGGAACACAAAACGTTAGGGAAATATGAGAGATATAAGTCAAGGCCATTAAAGGTAACCTTTCAGAGTGTTAACACTGTGGAGGAGATACTAAAAAATGCAAAGAAACCCATGGAAAAACAGGAATTAAAAAATGTATGGATAAAAAGATGCCTAACTCAAGAAGAACTGGAATTACTAAAAGAAAAGAGGGAGGAAGAAAAAAGAAACAACGAGGGAAGATCAGAGGAGGAGAAGAATACATTTTTTTTTACAAAGTAATCGGATTGCAGGTTCGAAAGTGGTACATAAACAGGAGGGAATAAAAAGGAGGATGGTAGTAGAACCAAGTCATGACAAGTATGTAAATAGATGATTGATATATTCAAATGTAGATGGAATGGTATCTAAATTCTTAGACATGAATAATCATATCAGAGAAGATGAGCTACATGTAATATGCCTAACTGAAACAAAATTAACATTAAGGATATCAAATGACATCAGAAACTTCGAGGAATACAATATATGGAGAAGAGATGGGAACTTAAAAAAAGGAGGAGGAATTAAAATATTAACAAAGAAAAATCTAAAAGTTCAAGAAATAGACCTACTGTAGATATACCCTCACAAGTAGAACTGATTGCAGTAGAGATCAATATATCTGATAGTTACTGTAGCCAATTTGTACATGCCACGCAGATCAAACACATGGGAAGGAGGCGAATATGAGGATCTGGCAGAGAGTACAATTCAGAGTTTAAGAGCAGTACTACACAGAATGGAAGGGAAATCGGAAAGAATTATACTAACTGGAGATCTTAATACAAATATAAATTGGAACACTCTAGATATAATAAGCCAAGAAAGTTGTTGGGACCAAAAGCTCCTGGATCTCGTGCAGGAATTTTTCCTAATGCAACATGTAAGGCAAAGCACCAGAAAAGAGGACTCGATGTACCCTCAGTGCTACATCTTATATTTACTAGGCAAGAAAACGATATTGAAAATTTAATGTATCACCCTCCATTTGGCAAAAGCGACCATGCAGTACTAAATTGCAACTTCAGGATTGCATATGACATAGTTAACAGTAATGAAAGTTACAAAAAGAGCCTAAATTATAAAAAGGGAAATTATCATGACCTAAAGAAGTATTTCTTAGAAGTTGATTAGGAAAATGAGCTTAGAGGACAAGATTTAAATGCTGTATATAAAAAATTCTGTGAATTTTATGAAATAGGAGTCCAGAAGTACATTCCACAGCACAAAGAAGCAGAAAAGAATATAAAGAAATGGTTCAATACAGAATGTAAAAAATCAAAAGGAAAACGAGATTTGTTGTGGAATAGATACAGAAGACACAATAGTGAAAGGGCATATAATAATTACAAACAGGCAAGAAACGATTATACAAAAATAAAGAGGGAAACCCCAAAACAGTTTGAGGAGGATATAATAAATAAAAGTAGTGATCAGTTGAAGTTATTTTACAGCTACATCAGAAGCAAAACCAAAGTGAAAGATAAAATACAATCAATCAAGGATGAGAGGATCACCTATACACAAAAGAAGGATATTAGTGAAGTGCTAAATAAAATTTTCGAATCAGTTTTTACAGAAGAAAATAATTTTGAGAGGGATGACATGGAACATGCATGCCCACACATAGTACCAAATATACAAATATCAAAAAAAGAAATACAGAAAGAGTTAAGTGAATCAGACAAAGGAAAAGCAAATGGTCCTCATGAAATTTCATGTTGGGTGCTACATGAAAGTGCAAAGGAGTTAAGTAAACCGTTATCTTTAATTTTCAAGAAGTCCTTGAGACAAGATAAACTTCCTGAAATTTGGAAGAAAGCAAACATTGTTCCCTTATTCAAGAAAGGGGATAGACATAATCCACTCAACTACCAACCAGTATCACTAACCAGTGTTGTAAGTAAGGTATTAGAAAAGCTGATAAGAAAAGCTTGGGTAAATCATCTAGAAGAACACAGTATGATAACAGAAAGAGAGTTTGGTTTCAGAAAAGGAAAAACCTGTTACCAATCTGTTGAGCTACTGTGACAGAGTAACAGACACAATACAGGAAAGAGAAGGATGAGTGGACAGTATCTATTTAGATTTCAAGAAAGCATTTGACAGAGTACCGCACCAAAAACTTTCATGGAAACTGTACCATCAAGGAGGAATCTGAGGCAAACTGTATTGTTGGATGCAAGATTTTCTCAAAGAAAAAAAAGAGAAATGAGAACAATACTAAGGGGAAATTAGTCATCATGGAGAAAAGTGACGGGCGGAGTTCCATAGGGATCAGTGCTGGCACCAATCATCATTTTTAGTGTATATAAATGATATAGATAGCAACATTGGAAATAAAAGCTGTCTAAATATGTTTGCTGATGATGCAAAAATACAAAGGACATTTACTAATGCAGACTCTTGTAAAGAGCTACAAGAAGAATTAAATAAACTTCGTGAATGGACTAATACATGGCAAATGGAATTCAATGTGGACAAGTGTCATGTAATCAAGTTTGTTAAAGTGGAAAAAGACCTGGCTGGGATTATAAGTTAGGAAATAAAACCCTACACACATCAGAAAGAGAGAAGGACCTAGGTGTGATTATTAATAACAAACTATCTCCGGCTGACCACATCAGTGAGAAGGTACGGAACATGTACACACTGCTTGCAAACATGAGAACAAGATTCACATACATAAATGAAGACATGCTAAGAAAGATAATAACATCATTCATCAGAAAAAACCCAGAGTATATATCAGTAGTCTGGAGTCCTCATCTCAAAAAACAAAGAGATAAGATTGAAAATATTCAAAGAGCCCCTACGAGTTGGGTACCAAGTTTAAGGGATCTAAGCTACGAAGAAACTCTAGAAAAAACTGAATCTCCCTTCACTGCAGGAGAGAAGGAAAAGAGGAGACATGATTATGCTCTATAAATGCATATCAGGGAAGGAGAAAATAGACATATATAAATGATTACATAACCTATGGGGATGCATCAGGAAGAGGACACTGCAAAAAACTGCAGAAATAGGGAGGCGATAAAGACATAAGGAAATATAGTTTCGCAAATAGAGCAATTGATCAGTGGAATGCACTACCGACTGAATGAGTGTGTGCGAAAAGAATTCATAAATTTAAGGATATGTACGATAAATACGGTTTAAGACACGGGACAGTACGAGCTTGACTCATTCCTGTAAAGATACAATTAGGTAAGAGCAATTAGGTAAGAACACACACACACACACACACACACACACACACACACACACACACACACACACACACACACACACACAGAATGTGATAGAAACACCTCAAAATACTGGTGGGCAGAAAGAAAGTGGGTATGGACTACAGAGGAGAAAAAAGAGAACAAAGAAAGAAAAGTGGAGGAGGAAACAATGAAAAAAGAGAAAGTGAGAGACGTCAAAAGAAAGAGGGAACAAGACTGGAATGAAAATATGGAGGGCAGAGGACAAGATAAAAGGGGAGGAGGAAGAGAGGAGGCTGAGAGAGAGAGAATGGCGAATATTTGAACGTCATTGAAAAAGAAGAAAAATTAAGAGAGAGAGAGAGAGAGAGAGAGAGAGAGAGAGAGAGAGAGAGAGAGAGAGAATGTGAGCTGGGGGAGATTAAAAGCAAGAGGAAAAGGGCGTAAAGGAGACAGAAAAGTACAAGAGAGAGAGAGAGAGAGAGAGAGAGAGAGAGAGAGAGAGAGAGAGGGGCAGGGTCGGTGGAGAATGGGGATAATACAGGAAGAAGAGCCACCAGGGCGAATGAGGGAAGGAGGAAGAGATAGGAGGGAAGCCAGAGGAAGGAGTAAAAGGGAAAAATCATGGAAGAAAAGACCCGTAGGACAGAAATGAAGGAAGGAAGCTGGAGCGGAAAAAAGAGGAGAAGGAGGAAAGAGAAGGAAAGGCAGAGAGAGAGAGAGAGAGAGAGAGAGAGATCATACACACCTTCAAGTCCTAGGTCAGGTAATACGGCCTTAACATAAAGACATGTTCGATAATATGCCAGGTTAAGAATAGGACAGAAAAGTAGAAGGCTCTACCCCACACACCATACCCTTCAATAATCTGGCGTGCAAGTACATTAGAGGCAACAGCTTAGGAAAATGAGATGACCAGAACGTTTAAGAATGGTGGAATACAATGCTGAAAATAAAGTTATGATTCTTATGATATAAAACTAATACAACCTGACATGCACTTTGAATTATATTAATATTACAATTTATATATCCGTATAAACATATTAAACCTAGGCGCTAGCCGACGACTTATTAATCAATTCAATGGAAAAGAATTCATTGGAAAAACGCAAGGGGCTGCCTGGAACCACTGTCTGACTCTCTTCTTCATTTCTGCAACATTGGCGGACTTTCCTCTTCTGTCGCTCTGTTGAGCACCACCTCTCCTTCTCTAAACCTTACCTTCTGTTTCTAACTGAGACTCAGCTGTCTGAGGCAAATGACAGTAGACCCTTTTATTTATCTTCCTACTTTCTCTATACTCATTTCAAAGCCAAAGGTGGGTGTTGTGTATATATATGCAACGACTTATCTTCCTCTCGTGTTCCTGAGATTCTTCTGAATTCTATACACTCTGGCTTCGGCTTTCCTGTCATTATCTGACTAAATATATCTGCGCTGTTTACTTATCTCCTAATTCTACTGACTATCAAAAATTCTTTGACTATCTTACGTCTACGATGGAACACATTATATCCATTTCTCCTTTCTCTGAAATCTCCATTCTAGGAGATTTCAATGTTCACCACCACCTTTGGCTCTCCTCTCCTTTCACTGATCCACCTGGTGAACAAGCCTACACCTTTTCTATCCTTAATGACCTAGAGCAGCTTGCACAGCACCCTACCTGTATCCCTGGCCACCTTGGAGAGAGCTCCAAAATACTTGACCTCTTCCTTACAACCAATCCGTCGGCTTACACTGTTAATCTTTTCTCTCTGTTGGGCTCCTCCGATCACAACCTTATCACCTTAACTTGTCCTATCGCTCCGGTATGGCCTGTGGACCCTCCAGAGGAAAGTCGTCTGTGCACTTTGGAGCTGTGGATTGGGAGGCCCTCAGGCAGTACTTCTTTGATTTTCTCTGGAATGATTATTGCTTCCATGGCCGGGAGCCATCTGAGTGTGCCTTGTGCATTACAGAGGTTATTCTCTCGGACATGGAAGCATATATTCCCTTCTCATATCCTTTGACTAATGCAAGAAAGCCTTGGTTTAATCACGCTTGTTCTAATGCTGTCCGCAACAAGGAGAGGGCCTATCAAAAGTACCGGAGCCAACTCACCTCTGAATTCCAACGTTTTTATATTTCTGCCCGGAATCATGATAACTCTGTTCTTCACTCTGCTAAAAGCAATTTCATCCGTACTAAATGCCCTCAACTCTCCAACTCGAATTCTTCTTGCTCCTTCTGGCACCTTGCCAAAAACCTTTCTAACACCTTTACCTCATCATCCTTCCCTCCCCTTTTCTATTCTGATGGCTCTGTAGTTATTTCTTCTACTGATCTCTTCACTCAGCTTTCTTCTCCAGTTTCACCTTAGACGATTCCGGTGCTGTTCCTTCATCACTTCTCCCCTCTGACTTCCTCATGGCTGACATTAAAATTTCTTCAGCTGATGTATTTTTTGACATCACAGGCCTCAATACTAATAAGGCATACGGGCCTGATGGAGTCCCTCCTGTTGATCTCAAGAATTGTGCTTCTGTGCTTACACCCTGCCTAGGCAAAGGCTTTCGCCTTTGTGTATCAACTTGTACCTTCTCTTCTTGCTGGAAGTTTGCTCTCATTCAGCCAGTCCCAAAGAAGGGTGACCATTCCCAGCCCTCTAACTATCGTCAAATTGCTTTAACATCCTGTATCTCAAAAGATTTCGAATCAATTCTTAATAGAAAAATGTTAAAGCATCTTTCTTATCACAACCTTCTTTCTGATCGTCAGTATGGGTTCCGTCAGGGACGCTCCACTGGCGATCTTCTCACCTACCTTTCAGACTCCTGGTCATCCTCCTTTCGGGGCTTTGGCGAAAGCTTTGCCATTGCACTTGATACCTCAAAGGCTTTCGATCGAGTCTGGCATAAATTTTTTATTTCCAAACTGCCCTCTTACGGTTTCTATCCTTCTCTCTGTCCTTTAATCTCTAGCTTCCTTTCTGTTCGTTCTATAGCCGCAGTTGTAGACGGCCATCGTTCTTCACCTAGATCTATCAACAGTGGTGTTCCTCAGGGCTCTGTCCTATCACCAAGTCTCTTTCTTTTATTCATAAATGACCTTCTAAATTGTACATCTAACCCTATCCACTCATATGCTGATGACTCCATCCTTCACCTTTCCATTCGATTCCAGCAACGTCCATCTGAGCAATTACTTCAACAAACAAGGGATGAGGCTATGGCACACCTTATGTCTGACTTGGCTCGTATCTCTGACTGGGGTAATAATGATTTTTTTTTTTTTTAATTCATTGAAGACTCAGTTTTTACACCTATCAACCCGACAAAATCTTCCGTAGGTATACCCACTAATGTTTAATAATATTCAGCTTAACCCTGTATCATCCTTGAACATGCTTGGGGTTCCGTTTACTTGGGACTTATCTTGGAAAGATCATATTACATATCTTGTAAAATCTGCTTCGAAGAGATTAGGTGTGCTAAGCTGACTCAGTTCCTTCTTTACCCGTGCACAATTGTTGACTCTATTCAGGGGTTTTATCCTCCCCTGTGTGGAGTACAACTCTCATGTGTGGAGAAGCTCTTCACATACAACTCTTCTCAATAAGGTGGAGTCAAAGGCTTTTCGTCTCATTAACTCTCCTCCTCTTGCTGACGCCCTTCAACCTCTGTCTCTTCGCGGCACTATTGCATCTTTATCTCCTTTCTCTCGCTACTTCAATGGTCACTGCTCTTCTGAACTGTTTGCATGCATTCCTCCACCTCTACAACGGGCGCGTAGCACCCGTCTAACAGCAAACTCTCATCCCTTTTCTGTCCAACTCTCTAATGCAAGAGTTAACCGTTACTCTTAATCCTTCATTTATGCAGCAGGTCAGCTCTGGAACTGTCTCCTTCCGTCTGTGTTTCCTGATTCCTATGAACTCCAGTCTTTCCAACGCAGTGTGTCCAGTCATCTAGAAATGATCGGATATTGTTTTTGGCTCTGTCTTGTATTTTATTTTTCCTCTTGGAAGGAATAATAATTGCAGGCTCGCGGCCTTTGATTCCTTGTTCTTCGCATAAAAATAAAAAAATACATTAGTTATGCACAAAAACCTCTTCAGGACAAAGCAGCTTATAAATCTGTAACATTTAAAGAAGAAGTTCCTGTTGATGACTTATAACATTCTCTCCTCTTACTTGTATGATGGGAAAATTTTTGTTCCTATAAAAACGTGAGTCCACGAAACTTACTAATGGAAAGAATTTGATTTGACAATACGAGATTCAGTTTATATGAATATTTCCTAATTCGGAAGCTACACAGTTATTAGCATTTAATGACATACGCCTGTTACCAATCACTGACATTACTCCATCAACATGCAAGAGAGAGAGAGAGAGAGAGAGAGAGAGAGAGAGAGAATGTGAGAAAAAAAAAATGCTAGTCGGCAGAGAGAAAGTGGGCATGGGCGACAAAGGAGAAAAAAAGAGACCAAAGAAAGAAAAATGGAGGAGGAAACAGTGAGAGAAAGAGAAAGTGAGAGACGTCAAAAGAAAGAGAGGGAACAAGACTGGAATGAAAATATGGAGGGCAGAGGACAATATAAAAGGGGGTAAAAGAGAGAAGGCTAAGAGAAAGAGAATGGGGAAAATTTGAACGTTATAGAAGACAAAGAAAAATTAAGAGGGAGAGAGAGAGAGAGAGAGAGAGAGAGAGAGAGAGAGAGAGAGAGAGAGAGAGAGAATCATACACACCTTCAAGTCTTAGTTCAGGTAGTCCGACCTTAATATAAAGACATGTTCGACAATACAACAGGTTAAGAACACGACAGAAAAGTAGATGGCTCTCCCCCACCCACCATACCCTCCGACAACCTGCCGTGCAAGGTGTACATTAGAGGCAACACATTAGGATAATGAGACGAAAATAAATTTTAAGAATACTGCAATACAGTACGAAAGATAAAGTTACAATTCTTATGATAAAAAACTAATACTAACTGACATGCACTGTGAATTATTTTAATATTACAATTTAAATAACCTTATATACATATTAAACCTAGGACCTAGCTAATTCAATGGAAAAGAATTCATTTTTAAGACGCAAGGGGCAGACTACTTACATCAATTATCCACAAAGACCCCGTCAGGACATAGTAACTTATAAATTAGTAACCTTTTAAAGGAGAAGTTCCTGTTGATGACTGGTAACATTCTCTCCGTTTTGTTGTATTTTGGGAAAATTTTTGATCCTATAAAAACGTCAGTCCACAAAACTTGCTAATGGAGAGAATTTGATTTGACAATACGAAACTCAGTTTATACGCATATTTCCTATATCGGAAGCAACAGAGTTATTAGCATTTAATGACATACTCCTGTTACCAGCCACTGACATTACTCCATCAACATGCAAGAGAGATACACACACACACACACACACACACACACACACACACACACACACACACACATTAAAAAGGAGATGAAAAGAATAATCCAAATAAATCCTAAATTGGTCAATGATTCAGCAGACATAAACAAATCTATTGTAATCACTGGTATAGGAGAGGAAGAAATGAGACACATGACCTCGAGGGACAAAAAGGAGATGATAAATGTATTGAGCATATTGCAGGAAGTATCAGAGGAAATCTGTAATAAAGACATACAGGAACACAAAAGGTTAGGGAAATATGAGAGAAATAAGTCAAGGCCACTAAAGGTAACCTTTCAGAGTGTTAACACTGTGGAGGAGATACTAAAAAATGCAAAGAAACTCATGGAAAAAGAGGAATTCAAAAATGTATGGATAAAAAGATGCCTAACTCAAGAAGAACTGGAATTACTAAAAGAAAAGAGGGAGGAAGAAAAAAGAAACAACGAGGGAAGATCAGAGGAGGAGAAGAATACATTTTTTTTTACAAAGTAATCGGATTGCAGGTTCGAAAGTGGTACATAAACAGGAGGGAATAAAAAGGAGGATGGTAGTAGAACCAAGTCATGACAAGTATGTAAATAGATGATTGATGTATTCAAATGTAGATGGAATGGTATCTAAATTATTAGACATGAATAATTATATCAGAGAAGATGAGCCACATGTAATATGCTTAACTGAAACAAAATTAACATTAAGGATATCAAATGACATCAGAAACTTCGAGGAATACAATATATGGAGAAGAGATGGGAACTTATAAAAAGGAGGAGGAATTAAAATATTAACAAAGAAAAATCTAAAAGTCCAAGAAATAGACCTAGATATACCCTCACAAGTAGAACTGATTGCAGCAGAGATCAATATATCTGACAGTAACTGTAGCCAATTTGTACATGCCACGCAGATCAAACACATGGGAAGGAGGCGAATATGAGGATCTGGCAGAGAGTACCATTCAGAGTTTAAGAGCAGTACTACACAGAATGGAAGGGAAATCGGAAAGAATTATACTAACTGGAGATTTTAATACAAATATAAATTGGAACACTCTAGATACAATAAGCCAAGAATGTTGTTGGGACCAAAAGCTCCTGGATCTCGTGCAGGAATTTTTCCTAATGCAACATGTAAGGGAAAGCACTAGAAAAGAGGACTCGATGTACCCTCAGTGCTAGATCTTCTATTTACTAGGCAAGAAAACGATATTGACAATTTAATGAATCACCCTCCATTTGGCAAAAGCGACCATGCAGTACTAAATTGCAACTTCAAGATTACATATGACATAGTTAACAGTAATGAAAGTTACAAAAAGAGCCTAAATTATAAAAAGGGAAATTGTCATGACCTAAAGAAGTATTTCTTAGAAGTTGATTAGGAAAATGAGCTTAGAGGACAAGATTTAAATGCTGTATATAAAAAATTCTGTGAATTTTATGAAATAGGAGTCCAGAAGTACATTCCACGGCACAAAGAAGCAGAAAAGAATATAAAGAAATGGTTCAATACAGAATGTAAAAAATCAAAAGGAAAACGACATTTGTTGTGGAATAGATACAGAAGACACAATAGTGAAAGGGCATATAATAATTACAAACAGGCAAGAAACGATTATACAAAAATACAGAGGGAAACCCCAAAACAGTTTGAGGAGGATATCATAAATAAAAGTAGTGATCAATCGAAGCTGTTTTACAGCTACATCAGAAGCAAAACCAAAGTGAAAGATAAAATACAATCAATCAAGGATGAGAGGATCACCTATACACAAAAGAAGGATATTAGTGAAGTGCTAAATAAAAATTTCCAATCAGTTTTTACAGAAGAAAATAATTTTGAGAGGGATGACATGGAAATGCATGCCCACACATATTACCATATATACAAATATCAAAAAAAGAAATACAGAAAGAGTTAAGTGAATTAGACAAAGGAAAAGCAAATAATCCTCATGAAATTTCATGTTGGGTGTTACATGAAAGTGCAAAGGAGTTAAGTAAACCATTATCTTTAATTTTCAAGAAGTCCTTGAGACAAGATAAACTTCCTGAAATTTGGAAGAAAGCAAACATTGTTCCCTTATTCAAGAAAGAGGATAGACAAAATCCACTCAACTACCGACCAGTATCACTAACCAGTGTTGTAAGCAAGGTATTAGAAAAGCTGATAAGAAAAGCTTGGGTAAATCATCTAGAAGAACACAGTATGATAACAGAAAGAGAGTTTGGTTTCAGAAAAGGAAAAACCTGTTACCAATCTGTTGAGCTACTATGACAGAGTAACAGACACAATACAGGAAAGAGAAGGATGGGTGGACAGTATCTATTTAGATTTCAAGAAAGCATTTGACAGAGTACCGCACCAAAAACTTTTATGGAACTGTACCATCAAGGAGGAATCTGAGGCAAACTGTATTGTTGGATGCAAGATTTTCTCAAAGAAAAAAAAGAGAAATGAGAACAATACTAAGGGGAAATTAGTCATCATGGAGAAAAGTGACGGGCGGAGTTCCATAGGGATCAGTGCTGGCACCAATCATCATTTTTAGTGTATATAAATGATATAGATAGCAACATTGGAAATAAAAGCTGTCTAAATATGTTTGCTGATGATGCAAAAATACAATGGACATTTACTAATGCAGACTCTTGTAAAGAGCTACAAGAAGAATTAAATAAACTTCGTGAATGGAGTAATACATGGCAAATGGAATTCAATGTGGACAAGTGTCATGTAATCAAGTTTGTTAAAGTGGAAAAAGACCTGGCTGGGATTATAAGTTAGGAAATAAAACCCTACACATATCAGAAAGAGACAAGGACCTAGGTGTGATTATTAATAACAAACTATCTCCGGCTGACCACATCAGTGAGAAGGTACGGAACATGTACACACTGCTTGCAAACATGAGAACAGGATTCACATACATAAATGAAGACATGCTAAGAAAGATAATAACATCATTCATCAGAAAAACCCCAGAATATGTATCAGTAGTCTGGAGTCCTCCTCTCAAAAAACAAAGAGATAAGATTGAAAATATTCAAAGAGCCCCTACGAGATGGGTACCAAGTTTAAGGGATCTAAGCTACGAAGAAACTCTAGAAAAAACTGAATCTCCCTTCACTGCAGGAGAGAAGGAAAAGAGGAGACATGATTATGCTCTATAAATGCATATCAGGGAAGGAGAAAATAGACATATATAAATGATTACATAACCTATGGGGATGCATCAGGAAGAGGACACTGCAAAAAACTGCAGAAATAGGGAGGCGATAAAGACGTAAGGAAACATAGTTTCGCAAATAGAGCAATTGATCAGTGGAATGCACTACCGACTGAATGAGTGTGTGCCAAAAGAATTCATAAATTTAAGGATATGTACGATAAATACGGTTTAAGACACGGGACAGTACGAGCTTGACTCATTCCTGTAAAGATACAATTAGGTAAGAACAATTAGGTAAGAACACACACACACACACACACACACACACACACACACACACAGAATGTGATAGAAACACCTCAAAATACTGGTGGGCAGAAAGAAAGTGGGCATGGACTACAGAGGAGAAAAAAGAGAACAAAGAAAGAAAAGTGGAGGAGGAAACAATGAAAAAAGAGAAAGTGAGAGACGTCAAAAGAAAGAGGGAACAAGACTGGAATGAAAATATGGAGGGCAGAGGACAAGATAAAAGGGGAGGAGGAAGAGAGGAGGCTGAGAGAGAGAGAATGGCGAATATTTGAACGTCATTGAAAAAGAAGAAAAATTAAGAGAGAGAGAGAGAGAGAGAGAGAGAGAGAGAGAGAATGTGAGCTGGGGGAGATTAAAAGCAAGAGGAAAAGGGCGTAAAGGAGACAGAAAAGTACAAGAGAGAGAGAGAGAGAGAGAGAGAGAGAGGGGCAGGGTCGGTGGAGAATGGGGATAATACAGGAAGAAGAGCCACCAGGGCGAATGAGGGAAGGAGGAAGAGATAGGAGGGAAGCCAGAGGAAGGAGTAAAAGGGAAAAATCATGGAAGAAAAGACCCGTAGGACAGAAATGAAGGAAGGAAGCTGGAGCGGAAAAAAGAGGAGAAGGAGGAAAGAGAAGGAAAGGCAGAGAGAGAGAGAGAGAGAGAGAGAGAGAGAGAGATCATACACACCTTCAAGTCCTAGGTCAGGTAATACGGCCTTAACATAAAGACATGTTCGATAATATACCAGGTTAAGAATAGGACAGAAAAGTAGAAGGCTCTACCCCACACACCATACCCTTCAATAATCTGGCGTGCAAGTACATTAGAGGCAACAGCTTAGGAAAATGAGATGACCAGAACGTTTAAGAATGGTGGAATACAATGCTGAAAATAAAGTTATGATTCTTATGATATAAAACTAATACAACCTGACATGCACTTTGAATTATATTAATATTACAATTTATATATCCGTATAAACATATTAAACCTAGGCGCTAGCCAACGACTTATTAATCAATTCAATGGAAAAGAATTCATTGGAAAAACGCAAGGGGCTGCTTGGAACCACTGTCTGACTCTCTTCTTCTTCATTTCTGCAACATTGGCGGACTTTCCTCTTCTGTCGCTCTGTTGAGCACCACCTCTCCTTCTCTAAACCTTACCTTATGTTTCTAACTGAGACTCAGCTGTCTGAGGCAACTGACAGCAGACCCTTTTCTGTATCTTCCTACTTTCTCTATACTTATTTCAAAGCCAAAGGTGGATGCTGTGTATATATATGCAACGACTTATCTTGCTCTCGTGCTCCTGAACTTGATTCTTCTGAATTCAATACACTCTGGCTTCGGCTTTCCTGTCATTCTCTGACTAAATATATCTGCGCTGTTTACTTATCTCCTAATTCTACCGACTATCAAAAATTCTTTGACTATCTTACGTCTACGATGGAACACATTCTATCCATTTCTCCTTCCTCTGAAATCTCCATTCTAGGAGATTTCAATGTTCACCACCACCTTTGGCTCTTCTCTCCTTTCACTGATCCACCTGGTGAACAAGCCTACACCTTTTCTATCCTTAATGACCTAGAGCAGCTTGCACAGCACCCTACCTGTATCCCTGACCTCCTTGGAGAGAGCTCCAAAATACTTGACCTCTTCCTTACAACCAATCCGTCGGCTTACGCTGTTAATCTTTTCTCTCCGTTGGGCTCCTCCGATCACAACCTTATCACCTTAACTTGTCCTATCGCTCCGGTATGGCCTGTGTACCCTCCAAAGAAACGTCGTCTGTGCACTTTGGAGCTGTGGATTGGGAGGCCCTCAGGCAGTACTTCTTTGATTTTCCCTGGAATGATTATTGCTTCCATGGCCGGGAGCCATCTGAGTGTGCCTTGTGCATTACAGAGGTTATTCTCTCGGACATGGAAGCATACATTCCCTTCTCATATCCTTTTACTAATGCAAGAAAGCCTTTGTTTAATCACGCTTGTTCTAATGCTGTCCGCAACAAGGAGAGGGCCTATCAAAGGTACCAGAGCCAACCCACCTCTGAATTGCAACGTTTTTATATTTCTGCCCGGAATCATGATAACTCTGTTCTTCACTCTGCTAAAAGCAATTTCATCCATACTAAATGCCCTCAACTCTCCAACTCGAATTCTTCTCGCTCCTTCTGGCACCTTGCCAAAAACCTTTCTAACAACTTTACCTCATCCTCCTTCCCTCCCCTTTTCTATTCTGATGGCTCTGTAGTTATTTCTTCTACTGATCTCTTCACTCAGACTTTCTCCTCCAGTTTCACCTTAGACGATTCCGGTGCTGTTCCTTCATCACTTCTCCCCTCTGACTTCCTCATGGCTGACATTGAAATTTCTTCAGCTGATGTATTTTTTGCCATCACAGGCCTCAATACTAATAAGGCATACGGGCCTGATGGAGTCCCTCCTGTTGATCTCAAGAATTGTGCTTCTGTGCTTACACCCTGCCTAGGCAAAGGCTTTCGCCTTTGTGTATCAACTTGTACCTTCTCTTCTTGCTGGAAGTTTGCTCTCATTCAGCCAGTCCCAAAGAAGGGTGACCATTCCCAGCCCTCTAACTATCGTCAAATTGCTTTAACATCCTGTATCTCAAAAGATTTCGAATCAATTCTTAATAGAAAAATGTTAAAGCATCTTTCTTATCACAACCTTCTTTCTGATCGTCAGTATGGGTTCCGTCAGGGACGCTCCACTGGCGATCTTCTCACCTACCTTTCAGACTCCTGGTCATCCTCCTTTCGGGACTTTGGCGAAAGCTTTGCCATTGCACTTGATATCTCAAAGGCTTTCGATCGAGTCTGGCATAAATTTTTAATTTTCAAACTGCCCTCTTACGGTTTCTATCCTTCTCTCTGTCCTTTAATCTCTAGCTTCCTTTCTGTTCGTTTTATAGCCGCTGTTGTAGACGGCCATCGTTCTTCTCCTAGATCTATCAATAGTGGTGTTCCTCAGGGCTCTGTCCTATCACCAACTCTCTTCCTTTTATTCATCAATGACCTTCTAAGCTGTACATCTAACCCTATCCACTCGTATGCTGATGACTCCATCCTTCATCTTTCCATTCGATTCCAGCAACGTCCATCTGAGCAATTACTTCAACAAACAAGGGATGAGGCTATGGCACACCTAATGTCTGACTTGGCTCGTATCTCTGACTGGGGTAATAATGATTTTCTTTTTTTTAATGCATTGAAGACTCAGTTTTTACACCTATCAACCCGACAAAATCTTCCGTAGGTATACCCACTAATTTTTAATAATATTCAGCTTAACCCTGTATCATCCTTGAACATGCTTGAGGTTCCATTTACTTGGGACTTATCTTGGAAAGATCATATTACATCTCTTGTAAAATCTGCTTCGAAGAGATTAGGTGTGCTAAGCTGACTCAGTTCCTTCTTTACCCCTGCACAATTGTTGACTCTATTCAGGGGTTTTATCCTCCCTTGTGTGGAGTACAACTCTCATGTGTGGAGAAGCTCTTCACATACAGCTCTTCTCAATAAGGTGGAGTCAAAGGCTTTTCGTCTCATTAACTCTCCTCCTCTTACTGACTCCCTTCAACCTCCGTCTCTTCGCCGCACTATTGCATCTTTATCTCTTTTCTGTCGCTACTTCAATGGTCACTGCTCCTCTGAACTGTTTGCATGCATTCCTCCACCTCTACAACGGGCGCGTAGCACCCGTCTAACAGCAAACTCTCATCCCTTTTCTGTCCAACTCTCTAATGCAAGAGTTAACCGTTAGTCTTAGTCCTTCATTTATGCAGCAGGTCAACTCTGGAACTGTCTCCCTCCGTCTGTGTTTCCTGATTCCTATGAACTCCAGTCTTTCCAACGCAGTGTGTCCAGTCATCTGGAAATGATCGGATATTGTTTTTGGCTCTGTCTTGTATTTTGTTTTTCCTCCTTGAAGGAACAATCATTGCAGGCTCGCGGCCTTTGATTCCTTGTTCTTCGCCTAAAAATAAAAATAAAATACATTAGTTATGCACAAAAACCTCTTCAGGACAGAGCAGCTTATAAATCTGTAACATTTAAAGGAGAAGTTCCTGTTGATGACTTGTAACATTCTCTCCCCTTACTTGTATGATGGGAAAATTTTTGATCCTATAAAAACGTGAGTCCACGAAAATTGCTGATGGAAAGAATTTGATTTGACAATACGAAATTCAGTTTATACGAATATTTCCTAATTCGGAAGCTACACAGTTATTAGCATTTAATGACATACGCCTGTTACCAATCACTGACATTACTCAATCAACATGCGAGAGAGAGAGGGAGAGAGAGAGAGAGAGAGAGAAAGAGAGAGAGAGAGAGAATGTGAAAAAAAAAAAAATGCTAGTCGGCAGAGAGAAAGTGGGCATGGGCGACAAAGGAGAAAAAAGAGAGCAAAGAAAGAAAAATGGAGGAGGAAACAGCGAGAGAAAGAGAAAGTGAGAGACGTCAAAAGAAAGAGAGGGAACAAGACTGGAATGAAAATATGGAGGGCAGAGGACAATATAAAAGTGGGTAAAAGAGAGAAGGCTGAGAGAAAGAGAATGTGGAAAATTTGAACGTTATAGAAGACAAAGAAAAATTAAGAGAGAGAGAGAGAGAGAGAGAGAATCATACACACCTTGAAGTCTTAGTTCAGGTTGTCCAATCTTAATATAAAGACATGTTCGACAATACAACAGGTTAAGAAAACGACAGAAAAGTAGATGGCTCTCCCCCACCCACCATACCCTCCGACAACCTGCCGTGCAAGGTGTACATTAGAGGCAACACATTAGGATAATGAGACGAAAATAAATTTTAAGAATACTGCAATACAGTACGAAAGATAAAGTTACAATTCTTATGATAAAAAACTAATACTAACTGACATGCACTGTGAATTATTTTAATATTACAATTTAAATAACCTTATATACATATTAAACCTAGGACCTAGCTAATTCAATGGAAAAGAATTCATTTTTAAGACGCAAGGGGCAGACTACTTACATCAATTATCCACAAAGACCCCGTCAGGACATAGTAGCTTATAAATTAGTAACCTTTTAAAGGAGAAGTTCCTGTTGATGACTGGTAACATTCTCTCCGTTTTGTTGTATTTTGGGAAAATTTTTGATCCTATAAAAACGTCAGTCCACAAAACTTGCTAATGGAGAGAATTTGATTTGACAATACGAAACTCAGTTTATACGAATATTTCCTATATCAGAAGCAACAGAGTTATTAGCATTTAATGACATACTCCTGTTACCAGCCACTGACATTACTCCATCAACATGCAAGAGAGATACACACACACACACACACACAAACAACACACACACACACACACAAACAACACACACACACACACACACACACACACACACACACACACACACACACACACACACACACACACACACACATATTAAAAAGGAGGTGAAAAGAATAATCCAAATAAATCCTAAATTGGTCAGTGATTCAGCAGACATAAACAAATCTATAGTAATCACTGGTATAGGAGAGGAAGAAATGAGACACATGACCTCGAGGGAAAAAAAGGAGATGATAAATGTATTGAGCATATTGCAGGAAGTATCAGAGGAAATCTGTAATAAAGACATAGAGGAACACAAAAGGTTAGGGAAATATGAGAGAAATAAGTCAAGGCCACTAAAGGTAACCTTCCAGAGTGTTAACACTGTGGAGGAGATACTAAAAAATGCAAAGAAGCTCATGGAAAAAGAGGAATTCAAAAATGTATGGATAAAAAGATGCCTAACTCAAGAAGAACTGGAATTACTAAAAGAAAAGAGGGAGGAAGAAAAAAGAAAGAACGAGGGAAGATCAGAGGAGGAGAAGAATACATTTTTTTTTACAAAGTAATCGGATTGCAGGTTCGAAAGTGGTACATAAACAGGAGGGAATAAAAAGGAGGACGGTAGTAGAACCAAGTCATGACAAGTATGTAAATAGATGATTGATGTATTTAAATGTAGATGGAATGGTATCTAAATTATTGGAGATGAATAATTATATCAGAGAAGATGAGCCACATGTAATATGACTAACTGAAACAAAATTAACATTAAGGATATTAAATGACATCAGAAACTTCGAGGATTACAATATATGGAGAAGAGATGGGAACTTATAAAAAGGAGGAGGAATTAAAATATTAACAAAGAAAAATCTAAACGACCAAGAAATAGAACTAGATATACCCTCACAAGTAGAACTGATTGCAATAGAGATCAATACATCTGATAGTAACTGTAGCCAATTTGTACATGGCCACGCAGATCAAACACATGGGAAGGAGGCGAATATGAGGATCTGGCAGAGAGTACAATTCAGAGTTTAAGAGCAGTACTACACAGAATGGAAGGGAAATCGGAAAGAATTATACTAACTGGAGATCTTAATACAAATATAAATTGGAACACTCTAGATATAATAAGCCAAGAAAGTTGTTGGGACCAAAAGCTCCTAGATCTCGTGCAGGAATTTTTCCTAATGCAATATGTAAGGGAAAGCACCAGAAAAGAGGACTCGATGTACCCTCAGTGCTAGATCTTATATTTACTAGGCAAGAAAATGATATTGACAGTTTAATGTAGCACCCTCCATTTGGCAAAAGCGACCATGCAGTACTAAATTGCAACTTCAGGATTGGATATGACATAGTTAACAGTAATGAAAGTTACAAAAAGAGCCTAAATTATAAAAAGGGAAATTATCATGACCTAAAGAAGTATTTCTTAGAAGTTGATTAGGAAATTGAGCTTAGAGGACAAGATTTAAATGCTGTATATAAAAAATTCTGTGAATTTTATGAAATAGGAGTCCAGAAGTACATTCCACGGCACAAAGAAGCAGAAAAGAATATAAAGAAATGGTTCAATACAGAATGTAAAAAATCAAAAGGAAAACGAGATTTGTTGTGGAATAGATACAGAAGACACAATAGTGAAAGGGCATTTAATAATTACAAACAGGCAAGAAACGATTATACAAAAATACAGAGGGAAACCCCAAAACAGTTTGAGGAGGATATCATAAATAAAAGTAGTGATCAATCGAAGCTATTTTACAGCTACATCAGAAGCAAAACCAAAGTGAAAGATAAAATACAATCAATCAAGGATGAGAGGATCACCTATACACAAAAGAAGGATATTAGTGAAGTGCTAAATAAAAATTTCCAATCAGTTTTTACAGAAGAAAATAATTTTGAGAGGGATGACATGGAACATGCATGCCCACACATATTACCAGATATACAAATATCAGAAAAAGAAATACAGAAAGAGTTAAGTAAATTAGACAAATGAAAAGCAAATGGTCCTCATGAAATTTCATGTTGGGTGTTACATGAAAGTGCAAAGGAGTTAAGTAAAGCATTATCTTTAATTTTCAAGAAGTCCTTTAGACAAGATAAACTTCCTGAAATTTGGAAGAAAGCAAACATTGTTCCCTTATTCAAGAAAGGGAATAGACAAAATCCACTCAACTACCGACAAGTATCACTAACCAGTGTTGCAATCAAGGTATTAGAAAAGCTGATAAGAAAAGCTTGGGTAAATCATCTAGAAGAACACAGTATGACAACAGAAAGAGAGTTTGGTTTCAGAAAAGGAAAAACCTGTTACTAATCTTTTGAGCTACTATGACAGAGTAACAGACACAATACAGGAAAGAGAAGGATGGGTGGACAGTATCTATTTAGTTTTCAAGAAAGCATTTGACAGAGTACCGCACCAAAAACTTTTATGGAAACTGTACCATCAAGGAGGAATCCGAGGTAACTGTATTGTTGGATGCAAGATTTTCTCAAAGAAAAAAGAGAAATGAGAACAGTACTAAGGGGAAATTAGTCATCATGGAGGGAAGTGACGAGCGGAGTTCCACAGGGCTCAGTGCTGGCACCAATCATCATTTTTAGTGTATATAAATGATATAGATAGCAACATTGGAAATAAAAGCTATCTAAATATGTTTGCTGTTGATGCAAAAATACAATGGACATTTACTAATGCAAGAAGAATTAAATAAACTTCGTGAATGGAGCAATATATGGCTACTGGAATTCAATGTGGACAAGTGTCATGTAATCAAGTTTGGTAAAAGTGGAAAAAGACCTGGCTGGGATTATAAGTTAGGAAATAAAACCCTACATACATCAGAAAGAGACAAGGACCTAGGTGTGATTATTAATAACAAACTATCTCCGGCTGACCACATCAGTGAGAAGGTACGGAACATGTACACACTGCTTGCAAACATGAGAACAGCATTCACATACATAAATGAAGACATGCTAAGAAAGATAATAACATCATTCATCAGAAAACCCCCAAAGTATGTATCACTAGTCTGGAGTCGTTATCTCAAAAAACAAAGACATAAGAGTGAAAATATTCAAAGAGCCGCTACGAGATGGGTACCAAGTTTAAGGGATCTAAGCTACGAAGAAACTCTAGAAAAAACTGAATCTCCCTTCACTGCAGGAGAGAAGGAAAAGAGGAGACATGATTATGCTCTATAAATGCATATCAGGGAAGGAGAAAATAGACATAAATGATTACATAACCAATGGGGATGCATCAGGAAGAGGACACTGCAAAAAACTGCAGAAATAGGGAGGCGATAAGGACGTAAGGAAATATAGTTTCGCAAATAGAGCAATTGATCAGTGGAATGCACTACCGACTGAATGAGTGTATGCCAAAAGAATTCATAAATTTAAGTATATGTACGATAAATACGGTTTAAGACACGGGACAGTATGAGCTTGACTCATTCCTGTAAAGATACAATTAGGTAAGATCAATTAGGTAAGAACACACACACACACACACTCACACACACACACACACACACACACATGCAGTACTAAATTACAACTTCAGGATAGCATATGACATAGTTAACAGCTATGAAAATTACAAAAAGAGCCTAAACTATTAAAAGGGAAATTATCAAGACCTAAAGAAGTATTTCTTAGAAGTTGATTGGGAAAATGAGCTTAGAGGACAAGATTTAAATGGTGTATATAAAAAATTCTGTGAATTTTATGAAATAAGAGTCCAGAAGTACATCCCACAGCACAAAGAAGCAGATAAGAAAATACAGAAATGGTTCAATACAGAATGTAAAAAATCAAAAGAAAGAAGAGATTTGTTGTGGAATAGATACAGGAGACACAATAGTGAAAGGGCATATAATAATTACAAACAGGCAAGAAACGGTTATACAAGAATAAGGAGGAAGCCCAAAAACGGTTTGAGGAGGATATAATAAATAAAAGTAGTGATCAACCAAAGCTGTTTTACAGCTACATCAGAAGCAAAACCAAAGTAAAAGATATAATACAATCCATTATGGACGAGGGAAACACCTATACACAAGAGAAAGATATTTGTGAAGCGCTAAATAAGAATTTCCAATTAGTTTTTACAGAAGAAAAAAAATTTTGAGAGGGACTATGTGGTACATGCATGTCCACACATACTACCAGATATACAAATAGCAGAAAAAGTAATACAGGAGGAGTTAAGTAAATTAGACAGAGGAAAAGCAAGTGTTCCTGATGAAATTTCATGTTGGGTACCTCGAGAATGTGCAAAGGAGTTAAGTAAACCATTACTTTTAATTTTCAAGAAATCCTTGAGTCAAGGTAAACTACCTGATATTTGGAAGAAAGCAATTATTGTCCCCTTATTCAAGAAAGGAAATAGACAAAATCCACTCAACTACCGACCTGTGTTGTAAGCAAGGTATTAGAAAAGCTTATAAGAAAAGCTTGGGTAAATCATCTGGAAGAACACAGTATGATAACAGAAAGAGAGTTTGGTTTCAGAAAAGGAAAATCATGTGTTACTAATCTGTTGAGCTACTATGACAGAGTAACAAACACAATACAGGAAAGAGAAGGATGGGTGGACAGTATCTATTTAGATTTCAAGAAAGCATTTGACACAGTACCACACCAAAGACTTTTATGGAAACTGTACCATCAAGGAGGAATTCAAGGTAAACTGTTTTGTTGGATGCAAGATTTTCTCATAAAAAGAGAAATGAGACCAGTACTAAGGGAAACTACTCATCATGGAAAGAAGTGACTAGTGGAGTACCACAGGGTTCAGTGCTGGCACCAATCATGTTTTTAGTGTATACAAATGATATAAACAGTAACACTGGAAATGAAAGCTATCTGAATATGTTTGCAGATGATGCAAAAATACAAAGGAGAATTACTAACACAGACTCTTGTAAAGAGCTACAAGAAGAATTAAATAAACTTCATGAATGGAGTAATACATGGCAAATGGAATTCAATGTGGGCAAGTGTCATGTAATCAAGTTTGGTAAAAGTGGAAAAAGACCTGATTGGGATTATACGTTAGGAAATAAAACCCTATACACATCAGAAAGAGAGAAGGACCTAGGTGTGATTATCAATAACACTATCTCCGGCTGACCACATCAGTGAGAAGGTATGGAATATGTATACACTGCTTCCAAATATGAGAATAGGATTCACATACATAAATGAATACATGCTAAGAAGGATAATAACATCATTCATTAGACCAACCCTGGAATATGCATCAGTAGTCTGGAGTCCTCACCTCAAAAAACAGATAGACAAGATTGAAAAAGTTCAAAGGGCTGCTACAAGATGGATACCAAGCTTAAGGGACCTAAGCTACGAAGAAAGACTAAATAAACTAAATCTACGAAGACTTCAGGAGAGAAGGAAAAGAGGTGACATGATAATACTATATAAGTGCATATCAGGGAAGGAGAAAATAGACATAAATGATTACTTAACATATGGGGAAGCATCAGCAAGAGGACACTGCAAAAAACTGCATAAGAAAAGAGGTGATAAAGACGTAAGGAAATTCAGTTTCCCAAACAGAGCAATTGAACAGTGAAATGCACTACCGAATGAAATAGTGTGTGCCAAAACAATTCACAAATTTAAGGATATGTACGATAAATATGGTTTAAAACACCGGACAGTACGAGCTTGACTCATTCCTGTAAAGATACAATTAGGTAAGAACACACACACACACACACACACATATACACACACACACACACATATACACACACACACACACATACACACACACACACACACACACACACACACACACACACACACACACACACACACACACACACACACACACACACAGAATGTGATAGAAACACCTCAAAATACTGGTGGGCAGAATGAAAGTGGGCATGGACTACAGAGGAGAAAAAAGAGAACAAAGAAAGAAAAGTGGAGGAGGAAACAATGAAAAAAGAGAAAGTGAGAGACGTCAAAAGAAAGAGGGAACAAGACTGGAATGAAAATATGGAGGGCAGAGGACAAGATAAAAGGGGAGAGGGAAGAGAGAAGGCTGAGAGAGAGAGAATGGCGAATATTTGAACGTCATAGAAAAAGAAGAAAAATTAAGAGAGAGAGAGAGAGAGAGAGAGAGAGAGAGAGAATGGGGGCTGGGGGAGATTAAAAGCAAGAGGAAAAGGGCGTAAAGGAGACAGAAAAGTACAAGAAAGAGAGAGAGAGAGAGAGAGAGAGAGAGAGAGAGAGAGAGAGAGAGAGAGAGGCAGGGACGGTGGAGAATGGGGATAATAGAGGAAGAAGAGCCACCAGGGCGAATGAGGGAAGGAGGAAGAGATAGGAGGGAAGCCAGAGGAAGGAGTAAAAGGGAAAAATCATGGAAGAAAAGACCCGTAGGACAGAAATGAAGGAAGGAAGCTGGAGCGGAAAAAAGAGGAGAAGGAGGAAAGAGAAGGAAAGGCAGAGAGAGAGAGAGAGAGAGAGAGATCATACACAGCTTCAAGTCCTAGGTCAGGTAATACGGCCTTAACATAAAGACATGTTCGATAATATACCAGGTTAAGAATAGGACAGAAAAGTAGAAGGCTCTACCCCACACACCATACCCTTCAATAATCTGCCGTGCAAGTACATTAGAGGCAACAGCTTAGGAAAATGAGATGACCAGAACTTTTAAGAATGGTGGAATACAATGCTGAAAATAAAGTTATCATTCTTATGATATAAAACTGATACAACCTGACATGCACTTTGAATTATATTAATATTACAATTTTTATATCCATATAAACATATTAAACCTAGGCGCTAGCCGACGACTTATTAATCAATTCAATGGAAAAGAATTCATTGGAAAAACGCAAGGGGCTGCCTGGAACCACTGTCTGACTCTCTTCTTCATTTCTGCAACATTGGCGGACTTTCCTCTTCTGTCGCTCTGTTGAGCACCACCTCTCCTTCTCTAAACCTTACCTTCTGTTTCTAACTGTGACTCAGCTGTCTGAGGCAACTGACAGTAGACCCTTTTATTTATCTTCCTACTTTCTCTATACTCATTTCAAAGCCAAAGGTGGGTGTTGTGTATATATATGCAACGACTTATCTTGCTCTCGTGTTCCTGAGATTCTTCTGAATTCTATACACTCTGGCTTCGGCATTCCTGTCATTCTCTGACTAAATATATCTGCGCTGTTTACTTATCTCCTAATTCTACTGACTATCAAAAATTCTTTGACTATCTTACGTCTACGATGGAACACATTCTATCCATTTCTCCTTCCTCTGAAATCTCCATTCTAGGAGATTTCAATGTTCACCACCACCTTTGGCTCTCCTCTCCTTTCACTGATCCACCTGGTGAACAAGCCTACACCTTTTCTATCCTTAATGACCTAGAGCAGCTTGCACAGCACCCTACCTGTATCCCTGGCCACCTTGGAGAGAGGTCCAAAATACTTGACCTCTTCCTTACAACCAATCCGTCGGCTTACACTGTTAATCTTTTCTCTCTGTTGGGCTCCTCCGATCACAACCTTATCACCTTAACTTGTCCTATCGCTCCGGTATGGCCTGTGGACCCTCCAGAGGAAAGTCGTCTGTGCACTTTGGAGCTGCAGATTGGGAGGCCCTCAGGCAGTACTTCTTTGATTTTCCCTGGAATGATTATTGCTTCCATGGCCGGGAGCCATCTGAGTGTGCCTTGTGCATTACAGAGGTTATTCTCTCGGACATGGAAGCATACATTCCCTTCTCATATCCTTTGACTTATGCAAGAAACCCTTGGTTTAATCACGCTTGTTCTAATGCTGTCCGCAACAAGGAGAGGGCCTATCAAAAGTACCAGAGCCAACCCACCTCTGAATTGCATCTTTTTTATATTTCTGCCCAGAATCATGATAACTCTGTTCTTCACTCTGCTAAAAGCAATTTCATCCGTACTAAATGCCCTCAACTCTCCAACTCGAATTCTTCTTGCTCCTTCTGGCACCTTGCCAAAAACCTTTCTAACAACTTTACCTCATCATCCTTCCCTCCCCTTTTCTATTCTGATGGCTCTGTAGTTATTTCTTCTACTGATCTCTTCACTCAGACTTTCTTCTCCAGTTTCACCTTAGACGATTCCGGTGCTGTTCCTTCATCACTTCTCCCCTCTGACTTCCTCATGGCTGACATTAAAATTTCTTCAGCTGATGTATTTTTTGCCATCACAGGCCTCAATACTAATAAGGCATATGGGCCTGATGGAGTCCCTCCTGTTGATCTCAAGAATTGTGCTTCTGTGCTTACACCCTGCCTAGGCAAAGGCTTTCGCCTTTGTGTATCAACTTGTACCTTCTCTTCTTGCTGGAAGTTTGCTCTCATTCAGCCAGTCCCAAAGAAGGGTGACCATTCCCAACCCTCTAACTATCGTCAAATTGCTTTAACATCCTGTATCTCAAAAGATTTCGAATCAATTCTTAATAGAAAAATGTTAAAGCATCTTTCTTATCACAACCTTCTTTCTGATCGTCAGTATGGGTTCCGTCAGGGACGCTCCACTGGCGATCTTCTCACCTACCTTTCAGACTCCTGGTCATCCTCCTTTCGGGACTTTGGCGAAAGCTTTGCCATTGCACTTGATATCTCAAAGGCTTTCGATCGAGTCTGGCATAAATTTTTTATTTCCAAACTGCCCTCTGACGGTTTCTATCCTTCTCTCTGTCCTTTAATCTCTAGCTTCCTTTCTGTTCGTTCTATAGCCGCAGTTGTAGACGGCCATCGTTCTTCACCTAGATCTGTCAATAGTGGTGTTCCTCAGGGCTCTGTCCTATCACCAAGTCTCTTTCTTTTATTCATAAATGACCTTCTAAATTGTACATCTAACCCTATCCACTCATATGCTGATGACTCCACCCTTCACCTTTCCATTCGATTCCAGCAACGTCCATCTCAGCAATTACTTCAACAAACAAGGGATGAGGCTATGGCACACCTTATGTCTGACTTGGCTCGTATCTCTGACTGGGGTAATAATGATTTTTTTTTTTTTTTAATGCATTGAAGACTCAGTTTTTACACCTATCAACCCGACAAAATCTTCCGTAGGTATACCCACTAATGTTTAATAACATTCAGCTTAACCCTGTATCATCCTTGAACATGCTTGGGGTTCCGTTTACTTGGGACTTATCTTGGAAAGATCATATTACATATTACATAGAATAAATGAAGTAGGAAAGGTGCTGGGAGGAATGAAAAAAGTGTTTAAATGTCGTTCGCTTAGAATGGATGTAAAGAGAAGGCTGTATGAGGGTGTTGTGGTACCGACTGCATTATATGGGTCTGAAACATGGAATATGGGTGTAGCAGAGAGGAAAAGTTTGAATGTAATGGAGATGAGATGTCTGAGGAGTATGTGTGGAGTGACGCGTATGGATCGGGTGCGAAATGATGAAGTGCGAAGGAGAACTGGAGTTGTTCGGGAGATGGCTGGTAGAGTTGAGCAGAGGGTGTTGCAATGGTTTGGGCATATGGAGAGAATGGATAATGAGCGATTGGTGAAAAAGATAACTAGATCTGATGTGAGAGGTGTAAGGCTGAGAGGAAGACCACGAATAGGATGGATGGACAGTGTGAAGAGAGCGCTGGATGCGAGAGGGATGTCTGTTGAGCAAGGAAGAGTGGCTGTGCGTGACAGAAATAAATGGAGAGAAATTGTGAATGAATAAGTGATGACGCAGCCCTGAGGGGATATTCTCCCGCATTTGGTCTGATCAGCTAGTCAGGTCAGGTGCGGGTAAGGGGATGGGTCTGTTATGATGTGGCAGGGGTAAACCAGTTCTGCTGTCGGGCCCTGCTGCGGATGTCACTGATTGCATTGCCCAGTTGACCCTTGTGCGGTGTGGTGCGGTGAAGATCTGTCCGTTCTCCCCTTTGGGGCTAAGATGCGAATGAATGTGTTTGAATGGATGAGTAAATGGAGAGTGAGTCGTCCTGCCTCGGCTACCTCCCTTTCCTTGGGGGAAGCAGCCTAGGTATATAGATAGATAGATAGACATCTCTTGTAAAATCTGCTTCGAAGAGATTAGGTGTGCTAAGCCGACTCAGTTCGTTCTTTACCCCTGCACAATTGTTGACTCTATTCAGGGGTTTTATCCTCCCCTGTGTGGAGTACAACTCTCATGTGTGGAGAAGCTCTTCACATACAACTCTTCTCAATAAGGTGGAGTCAAAGGCTTTTCGTCTCATTAACTCTCCTCCTCTTACTGACTCCCTTCAACCTCTTTCTCTTCGCGGCACTATTGCATCTTTATCTCCTTTCTGTCGCTACTTCAATGGTCACTGCTCCTCTGAACTGTTTGCATGCATTCCTCCACCTCTACAACGGGCGCGTAGCACCCGTCTAACAGCAAACTCTCATCCCTTTTCTGTCCAACTCGCTAATGCAAGAGTTAACCGTTAGTCTTAGTCCTTCATTTATGCAGTAGGTCAACTCTGGAACTGTCTCCCTCCGTCTGTGTTTCCTGATTCCTATGAACTCCAGTGTTTCAAACGCAGTGTGTCCAGTCATCTCGAAATGATCGGATATTGTTTTTGGCTCTGTCTTGTATTTTGTTTTTCCTCCTGGAAGGAACAATCATTGCAGTCTTGCGGCCTTTGATTCCTTGTTCTTCGCATAAAAATAAAAAAATACATTAGTTATGCACAAAAACCTCTTCAGGACAGAGCAGCTTATAAATCTGTAACATTTAAAGAAGAAGTTCCTGTTGATGACTTGTAACATTCTCTCCCCTTACTTGTATGATGGGAAAATTTTTGATCCTATAAAAACGTGAGTCCACGAAAATTGCTGATGGAAAGAATTTGATCTGACAATACGAAATTCAGTTTATACGAATATTTCCTAATTCGGAAGCTACACAGTTATTAGCATTTAATGACATACGCCTGTTACCAATCACTGACATTACTCAATCAACATGCAAGAGAGAGAGAGAGAGAGAGAGAGAGAGAATGTGAAAAAAAAAAAAATGCTAGTCGGCAGAGAGAAAGTGGGCATGGGCGACAAAGGAGAAAAAAGAGAGCAAAGAAAGAAAAATGGAGGAGGAAACAGTGAGAGAAAGAGAAAGTGAGAGACGTCAAAAGAAAGAGAGGGAACAAGACTGGAATGAAAATATGGAGGGCAGAGGACAATATAAAAGGGGGTAAAAGAGAGAAGGCTGAGAGAAAGAGAATGTGGAAAATTTGAACGTTATAGAAGACAAAGAAAAATTAAGAGAGAGAGAGAGAGAGAGAGAGAGAGAGAGAGAGAGAGAGAGAGAGAGAGAGAATCATACACACCTTGAAGTCTTAGTTCAGGTTGTCCAATCTTAATATAAAGACATGTTCGACAATACAACAGGTTAAGAAAACGACAGAAAAGTAGATGGCTCTCCCCCACCCACCATACCCTCCGACAACCTGCCGTGCAAGGTGTACATTAGAGGCAACACATTAGGATAATGAGACGAAAATAAATTTTAAGAATACTGCAATACAGTACGAAAGATAAAGTTACAATTCTTATGATAAAAAACTAATACTAACTGACATGCACTGTGAATTATTTTAATATTACAATTTAAATAACCTTATATACATATTAAACCTAGGACCTAGCTAATTCAATGGAAAAGAATTCATTTTTAAGACGCAAGGGGCAGACTACTTACATCAATTATCCACAAAGACCCCGTCAGGACATAGTAGCTTATAAATTAGTAACCTTTTAAAGGAGATGTTCCTGTTGATGACTGGTAACATTCTCTCCGTTTTGTTGTATTTTGGGAAAATTTTTGATCCTATAAAAACGTCAGTCCACAAAACTTGCTAATGGAGAGAATTTGATTTGACAATACGAAACTCAGTTTATACGAATATTTCCTATATCGGAAGCAACAGAGTTATTAGCATTTAATGACATACTCCTGTTACCAGCCACTGACATTACTCCATCAACATGCAAGAGAGATACACACACACACACACACACACACACACACACACACACACACACACACACACACACACACACATTAAAAAGGAGATGAAAAGAATAATCCAAATAAATCCTAAATTGGTCAGTGATTCAGCAGACATAAACAAATCTATACTAATCACTGGTATAGGAGAGGAAGAAATGAGACACATGACCTCGAGGGACAAAAAGGAGATGATAAATGTATTGAGCATATTGCAGGAAGTATCAGAGGAAATCTGTAATAAAGACATAGAGGAACACAAAAGGTTAGGGAAATATTAGAGAAATAAGTCAAGGCCACTAAGGTAACCTTTCAGAGTGTTAACACTGTGGAGGAGATACTAAAAAATGCAAAGAAACTCATGGAAAAAGAGGAATTCAAAAATGTATGGATAAAAAGATGCCTAACTCAAGAAGAACTGGAATTACTAAAAGAAAAGAGGGAGGAAGAAAAAAGAAAGAACGAGGGAAGATCAGAGGAGGAGAAGAATACATTTTTTTTTACAAAGTAATCGGATTGCAGGTTCGAAAGTGGTACATAAACAGGAGGGAATAAAAAGGAGGATGGTAGTAGAACCAAGTCATGACAAGTATGTAAATAGATGATTGATGTATTCAAATGTAGATGGAATGGTACCTAAATTATTAGACATGAATAATTATATCAGAGAAGATGAGCCACATGTAATATGACTAACTGAAACAAAATTAACATTAAGGATATCAAATGACATCAGAAACTTCGAGGAATACAATATATGGAGAAGAGATGGGAACTTATAAACAAAGAAAAATCTAAAAGTCCAAGAAATAGACCTAGATATACCCTCACAAGTAGAAATGATTGCAGTAGAGATCAATATATCTGACAGTAACTGTAGCCAATTTGTACATGCCACGCAGATCAAACACATGGGAAGGAGGCGAATATGAGGATCTGGCAGAGAGTACAATTCAGAGTTTAAGAGCAGTACTACACAGAATGGAAGGGAAATCGGAAAGAATTATACTAACTGGAGATTTTAATACAAATATAAATTGGAACACTCTAGATATAATAAGCCATGAAAGTTGTTGGGACCAAAAGCTCCTGGATCTCGTGCAGGAATTTTTCCTAATGCAACATGTAAGGGAAAGCACTAGAAAAGAGGACTCGATGTACCCTCAGTGCTACATCTTATATTTACTAGGCAAGAAAACGATATTGACAATTTAATGTATCACCCTCCATTTGGCAAAAGCGACCATGCAGTACTAAATTGCAACTTCAGGATTACATATGACATAGTTAACAGTAATGAAAGTTACAAAAAGAGCCTAAATTATAAAAAGGGAAATTGTCATGACCTAAAGAAGTATTTCTTGAAGTTGATTAGGAAAATGAGCTTAGAGGACAAGATTTAAATGGTGTATATAAAAAATTCTGTGAATTTTATGAAATAGGAGTCCAGAAGTACATTCCACGGCACAAAGAAGCAGAAAAGAATATAAAGAAATGGTTCAATACAGAATGTAAAAAATCAAAAGGAAAACGAGATTTGTTGTGGAATAGATACAGAAGACACAATAGTGAAAGGGCATTTAATAATTACAAACAGGCAAGAAACGATTATACAAAAATACAGAGGGAAACCCCAAAACAGTTTGAGGAGGATATCATAAATAAAAGTAGTGATCAATCGAAGCTATTTTACAGCTACATCAGAAGCAAAACCAAAGTGAAAGATAAAATACAATCAATCAAGGATGAGAGGATCACCTATACACAAAAGAAGGATATTAGTGAAGTGCTAAATAAAAATTTCCAATCAGTTTTTACAGAAGAAAATAATTTTGAGAGGGATGACATGGAACATGCATGCCCACACATATTACCAGATATACAAATATCAGAAAAAGAAATACAGAAAGGGTTAAGTGAATTAGACAAAGGAAAAGCAAATGGTCCTCATGAAATTTCATGTTGGGTGTTACATGAAAGTGCAAAGGAGTTAAGTAAACCATTATCTTTAATTTTCAAGAAGTCCTTTAGACAAGATAAACTTCCTGAAATTTAGAAGAAAGCAAACATTGTTCCCTTATTCAAGAAAGAGGATAGACAAAATCCACTCAACTACCGACAAGTAACACTAACCAGTGTTGCAATCAAGGTATTAGAAAAGCTGATAAGAAAAGCTTGGGTAAATCATCTAGAAGAACACAGTATGATAACAGAAAGAGAGTTTGGTTTCAGAAAAGGAAAAACCTGTTACCAATCTGTTGAGCTACTATGACAGAGTAACAGACACAATACAGGAAAGAGAAGGATGGGTGGACAGTATCTATTTAGATTTCAAGAAAGCATTTGACAGAGTACCGCACCAAAAACTTTTATGGAACTGTACCATCAAGGAGGAATCTGAGGCAAACTGTATTGTTGGATGCAAGATTTTCTCAAAGAAAAAAAAAGAGAAATGAGAACAATACTAAGGGGAAATTAGTCATCATGGAGAAAAGTGACGGGCGGAGTTCCACAGGGCTCAGTGCTGGCACCAATCATCATTTTTAGTGTATATAAATGATATAGATAGCAACATTGGAAATAAAAGCTGTCTAAATATGTTTGCTGATGATGCAAAAATACAAAGGACATTTACTAATGCAGACTCTTGTAAAGAGCTACAAGAAGAATTAAATTAACTTCGTGAATAGAGTAATACATGGCAAATGGAATTCAATGTGGACAAGTGTCATGTAATCAAGTTTGTTAAAGTGGAAAAAGACCTGGCTGGGATTATAAGTTAGGAAATAAAACCCTACACATATCAGAAAGAGACAAGGACCTAGGTGTGATTATTAATAACAAACTATCTCCGGCTGACCACATCAGTGAGAAGGTACGGAACATGTACACACTGCTTGCAAACATGAGAACAGGATTCACATACATAAATGAAGACATGCTAAGAAAGATAATAACATCATTCATCAGAAAAACCCCAGAATATGTATCGGTAGTCTGGAGTCCTCATCTAAAAAAACAAAGAGATAAGATTGAAAATATTCAAAGAGCCGCTACGAGATGGGTACCAAGTTTAAGGGATCTAAGCTACGAAGAAACTCTAGAAAAAACTGAATCTCCCTTCACTGCAGGAGAGAAGGAAAAGAGGAGACATGATTATGCTCTATAAATGCATATCAGGGAAGGAGAAAATAGACATATATAAATGATTACATAACCTATGGGGATGCATCAGGAAGAGGACACTGCAAAAAACTGCAGAAATAGGGAGGCGATAAAGACGTAAGGAAACATAGTTTCGCAAATAGAGCAATAGATCAGTGGAATGCACTACCGACTGAATGAGTGTGTGCCAAAAGAATTCATAAATTTAAGGATATGTACGATAAATACGGTTTAAGACACGGGACAGTACGAGCTTGACTCATTCCTGTAAAGATAGAATTAGGTAAGAACAATTAGGTAAGAACACACACACACACACACACACACACACACACACACACACACACACACACACACACACACACACACACACACACACACACACACACACACAGAATGTGATAGAAACACCTCAAAATACTGGTGGGCAGAATGAAAGTGGGCATGGACTACAGAGGAGAAAAAAGAGAACAAAGAAAGAAAAGTGGAGGAGGAAACAATGAAAAAAGAGAAAGTGAGAGACGTCAAAAGAAAGAGGGAACAAGACTGGAATGAAAATATGGAGGGCAGAGGACAAGATAAAAGGGGAGAGGGAAGAGAGAAGGCTGAGAGAGAGAGAATGGCGAATATTTGAACGTCATAGAAAAAGAAGAAAAATTAAGAGAGAGAGAGAGAGAGAGAGAGAGAGAGAATGGGGGCTGGGGGAGATTAAAAGCAAGAGGAAAAGGGCGTAAAGGAGACAGAAAAGTACAAGAAAGAGAGAGAGAGAGAGAGGGGCAGGGACGGTGGAGAATGGGGATAATAGAGGAAGAAGAGCCACCAGGGCGAATGAGGGAAGGAGGAAGAGATAGGAGGGAAGCCAGAGCAAGGAGTAAAAGGGAAAAATCATGGAAGAAAAGACCCGTAGGACAGAAATGAAGGAAGGAAGCTGGAGCGGAAAAAAGAGGAGAAGGAGGAAAGAGAAGGAAAGGCAGAGAGAGAGAGAGAGAGAGAGAGAGAGAGAGATCATACACAGCTTCAAGTCCTAGGTCAGGTAATACGGCCTTAACATAAAGACATGTTCGATAATATACCAGGTTAAGAATAGGACAGAAAAGTAGAAGGCTCTACCCCACACACCATACCCTTCAATAATCTGCGGTGCAAGTACATTAGAGGCAACAGCTTAGGAAAATGAGATGACCAGAACTTTTAAGAATGGTGGAATACAATGCTGAAAATAAAGTTATCATTCTTATGATATAAAACTGATACAACCTGACATGCACTTTGAATTATATTAATATTACAATTTTTATATCCGTATAAACATATTAAACCTAGGCGCTAGCCGACGACTTATTAATCAATTCAATGGAAAAGAATTCATTGGAAAAACGCAAGGGGCTGCCTGGAACCACTGTCTGACTCTCTTCTTCATTTCTGCAACATTGGCGGACTTTCCTCTTCTGTCGCTCTGTTGAGCACCACCTCTCCTTCTCTAAACCTTACCTTCTGTTTCTAACTGTGACTCAGCTGTCTGAGGCAACTGACAGTAGACCCTTTTATTTATCTTCCTACTTTCTCTATACTCATTTCAAAGCCAAAGGTGGGTGTTGTGTATATATATGCAACGACTTATCTTGCTCTCGTGTTCCTGAGATTCTTCTGAATTCTATACACTCTGGCTTCGGCATTCCTGTCATTCTCTGACTAAATATATCTGCGCTGTTTACTTATCTCCTAATTCTACTGACTATCAAAAATTCTTTGACTATCTTACGTCTACGATGGAACACATTCTATCCATTTCTCCTTCCTCTGAAATCTCCATTCTAGGAGATTTCAATGTTCACCACCACCTTTGGCTCTCCTCTCCTTTCACTGATCCACCTGGTGAAAAAGCCTACACCTTTTCTATCCTTAATGACCTAGAGCAGCTTGCACAGCACCCTACCTGTATCCCTGACCTCCTTGGAGAGAGCTCCAAAATACTTGACCTCTTCCTTACAACCAATCCGTCGGCTTACGCTGTTAATCTTTTCTCTCCGTTGGGCTCCTCCGATCACAACCTTATCACCTTAACTTGTCCTATCGCTCCGGTATGGCCTGTGGACCCTCCAGAGAAACGTCGTCTGTGCACTTTGGAGCTGTGGATTGGGAGGCCCTCAGGCAGTACTTCTTTGATTTTCCCTGGAATGATTATTGCTTCCATGGCCGGGAGCCATCTGAGTGTGCCTTGTGCATTACAGAGGTTATTCTCTCGGACATGGAAGCATACATTCCCTTCTCATATCCTTTTACTAATGCAAGAAAGCCTTGGTTTAATCACGCTTGTTCTAATGCTGTCCGCAACAAGGAGAGGGCCTATCAAAGGTACCAGAGCCAACCCACCTCTGAATTGCAACGTTTTTATATTTCTGCCCGGAATCATGATAACTCTGTTCTTCACTCTGCTAAAAGCAATTTCATCCATACTAAATGCCCTCAACTCTCCAACTCGAATTCTTCTCGCTCCTTCTGGCACCTTGCCAAAAACCTTTCTAACAACTTTACCTCATCATCCTTCCCTCCCCTTTTCTATTCTGATGGCTCTGTAGTTATTTCTTCTACTGATCTCTTCGCTCAGACTTTCGCCTCCAGTTTCACCTTAGTCGATTCCGGTGCTGTTCCTTCATCACTTCTCCCCTCTGACTTCCTCATGGCTGACATTGAAATTTCTTCAGCTGATGTATTTTTTGCCATCACAGGCCTCAATACTAATAAGGCATACGGGCCTGATGGAGTCCCTCCTGTTGATCTCAAGAATTGTGCTTCTGTGCTTACACCCTGCCTAGGCAAAGGCTTTCGCCTTTGTGTATCAACTTGTACCTTCTCTTCTTGCTGGAAGTTTGCTCTCATTCAGCCAGTCCCAAAGAAGGGTGACCATTCCCAGCCCTCTAACTATCGTCAAATTGCTTTAACATCCTGTATCTCAAAAGATTTCGAATCAATTCTTAATAGAAAAATGTTAAAGCATCTTTCTTATCACAACCTTCTTTCTGATCGTCAGTATGGGTTCCGTCAGGGACGCTCCACTGGCGATCTTCTCACCTACCTTTCAGACTCCTGGTCATCCTCCTTTCGGGACTTTGGCGAAAGCTTTGCCATTGCACTTGATATCTCAAAGGCTTTCGATCGAGTCTGGCATAAATTTTTTATTTCCAAACTGCCCTCTGACGGTTTCTATCCTTCTCTCTGTCCTTTAATCTCTAGCTTCCTTTCTGTTCGTTTTATAGCCGCTGTTGTAGACGGCCATCGTTCTTCTCCTAGATCTATCAATAGTGGTGTTCCTCAGGGCTCTGTCCTATCACCAACTCTCTTCCTTTTATTCATCAATGACCTTCTAAGCTGTACATCTAACCCTATCCACTCGTATGCTGATGACTCCATCCTTCATCTTTCCATTCGATTCCAGCAACGTCCATCTCAGCAATTACTTCAACAAACAAGGGATGAGGCTATGGCACACCTAATGTCTGACTTGGCTCGTATCTCTGACTGGGGTAATAATGATTTTTTTTTTTTTTTTAATGCATTGAAGACTCAGTTTTTACACCTATCAACCCGACAAAATCTTCCGTAGGTATACCCACTAATTTTTAATAACATTCAGCTTAACCCTGTATCATCCTTGAACATGCTTGGGGTTCCATTTACTTGGGACTTATCTTGGAAAGATCATATTACATCTCTTGTAAAATCTGCTTCGAAGAGATTAGGTGTGCTAAGCTGACTCAGTTCCTTCTTTACCCCTGCACAATTGTTGACTCTATTCAGGGGTTTTATCCTCCCCTGTGTGGAGTACAACTCTCATGTGTGGAGAAGCTCTTCACATACAGCTCTTCTCAATAAGGTGGAGTCAAAGGCTTTTCGTCTCATTAACTCTCCTCCTCTTACTGACTCCCTTCAACCTCCGTCTCTTCGCCGCACTATTGCATCTTTATCTCTCTTCTGTCGCTACTTCAATGGTCACTGCTCCTCTGAACTGTTTGCATGCATTCCTCCACCTCTACAACGGGCGCGTAGCACCCGTCTAACAGCAAACTCTCATCCCTTTTCTGTCCAACTCGCTAATGCAAGAGTTAACCGTTAGTCTTAGTCCTTCATTTATGCAGTAGGTCAACTCTGGAACTGTCTCCCTCCGTCTGTGTTTCCTGATTCCTATGAACTCCAGTGTTTCAAACGCAGTGTGTCCAGTCATCTCGAAATGATCGGATATTGTTTTTGGCTCTGTCTTGTATTTTGTTTTTCCTCCTGGAAGGAACAATCATTGCAGTCTCGCGGCCTTTGATTCCTTGTTCTTCGCATAAAAATAAAAAAATACATTAGTTATGCACAAAAACCTCTTCAGGACAGAGCAGCTTATAAATCTGTAACATTTAAAGAAGAAGTTCCTGTTGATGACTTGTAACATTCTCTCCCCTTACTTGTATGATGGGAAAATTTTTGATCCTATAAAAACGTGAGTCCACGAAAATTGCTGATGGAAAGAATTTGATCTGACAATACGAAATTCAGTTTATACGAATATTTCCTAATTCGGAAGCTACACAGTTATTAGCATTTAATGACATACGCCTGTTACCAATCACTGACATTACTCAATCAACATGCGAGAGAGAGAGAGAGAGAGAGAGAGAGAGAGAGAGAGAGAGAGAGAGAGAGTTAATGTAAAAAAAAAAATGCTAGTCGGCAGAGAGAAAGTGGGCATGGGCGACAAAGGAGAAAAAAGAGAGCAAAGAAAGAAAAATGGAGGAGGAAACAGTGAGAGAAAGAGAAAGTGAGAGACGTCAAAAGAAAGAGAGGGAACAAGATTGGAATGAAAATATGGAGGGCAGAGGACAATATAAAAGGGGGTAAAAGAGAGAAGGCTGAGAGAAAGAGAATGTGGAAAATTTGAACGTTATAGAAGACAAAGAAAAATTAAGAGGGAGGGAAGGAAGTAGAGAGAGAGAGAGAGAGAGAGAGAGAGAGAGAGCTGTAAGTATGAGCCAAATTGCTTATACCTGGAATTCCTATCCACTTTATCAGGGCTTTACTGGGCCTGAATCTTCCATTTTTCTGGCTAATGGCACATCCCTTCGCTCCTGGCTCCTCTTCCTCTATTATCCCCATTCTCCCCCGTCCTCCCTCTCTCTCTCTCTCTCTCTCTCTCTCTCTCTCTCTCTCTCTCTCTCTCTCCCTGCTTTTCCTTCTCTTTCCCCCTCCTTTTCTCTCTTTCCGCTTCAGCTTCTTTCCTTCCTTTCTGTCCTACGGGTCTTTTCTTCCATGATATTTCCCTTTCACTCTATCCTCTGGCTTCCTTCCTATCTCTTCCTCCTTCCCTCACTCGCCCCGGTCGAAGTTTTATTTCCCTGTGTCTGTCTGTCTGTTTGTATGCACTTCTCTCTCTCTCTCTCTCTCTCTCATTTTTCTATCTAATGGAGCATCCCTTCGCCTGTGGCTTCTCTTCCTCTAGTACCCTATTCTCACCAATTTCTTAACCCATTTTCTTTCTCACTTTTTCTCATTTACTTTCTCTTACACTTTCATTTCCTTCGTCCGTTGTCTTTTTCTCCCATTTTTTCTGTCTGTCTGTCTGTCTGTCTGTCTGTCTGCCTGTCTCTCTCTCTCTCTCTCTCTCTCTGCAGTCTTTTCACTAATCCTTCTGTCTCCACAACCTTTTGACTCACCTTTGCACCTCTGTTTTTCCTCCTACTCATTCTCTCCTGACTCCTCCTACATTACCCCGTCTTTTGTTTTCCTGCTGTCCATACATCTCCATATCTATCTGTATTCATTCTCATTTCCCCTCATTATTTTCCCGCCATTCTCATTTCCTTTCATTGCTTTTATTACATTTAGGTATAACACTCCATTCAGTTCGTACCTCTCTTTCATTCTGTCAGTATATATCTTCTTTTTCCCCCTCTCTCCTCCGTCTTTCGTCCTTCTTTTTCCTTTCTGGTTTCCTCTTATGTTCCTTTTTCCCCTTTCGTCCTCCTTCATCTTCTCTTTCCCTCTTCCTCACACTAATCTTTCCCTTCCGTTCTCTACCTTAATCGTTATTTATTTTCTTTTTCTATCCCCTTGTTCCTCGCCCTCCTTGCTCGTCCACTCTGTATTTATCTCTCTCTCTCTCTCTCTCTGTACTCTTTTAACCTTCTCCCCCTTTCATTTAATATATTAATTACTTATTTTCTCAGAATCTTTCCTTTCTTGTTCTTCCCCTGTTTTTAAGTTTCTTTTATTTCTTATTGTACCTTACTCTTAAATCATTTTCGTTTCCCCTTCACCTCACTTTTTTCGTTTTTATTCCTGCTGGTATATACAACGACGGACATGCAGCTCTCGTGTATCCAGTTACTCTCAATTCTCTTCTGCCAGATTTTAAAAATGAAAGTCTCACTCAGTATTCTTAGACCGTCATGCACAAAACAGGCCGCCTTTGAAAGATGCTCGCAATCTGCCTCCATCCCGTACATTTCGGAATGAAGGGATCTTGATTTTGGAATTGTTTGCTTGGCTTTCTTTTCACGGAACGAATGTTACGGGTTGTCAGGCTCTTCCATCTCATAGGCACAATAATAGTACTTCTAATATAACCTCTGTAGAGTCGTATTCGTCAAAATCTTAGATGCCGAGGCGTATCTAGAAGCTCTTTTGTTCTTCTGCGTCACTTTTTCTGGCCAAGGAATTCTTCACATCCCTAGACCATACCGGCTTAAGCCAAGCCGCACACCACGCAGAACCACTATCTCAGATGACACCTTACTTAGGGCTTTAACTAAAGGGCCTTGAAACTCCCTCATTTAATATTATTACACTTATTATTTGAGACACGTAAAGTTTCCTCTCACCCTGTCTCTCTTTCTCTCTCTCTCTCTCTCTCTCTGCAATCTTTTTACTAATCGTTCTGTCTCCACAACCTTTTGACTCACCTTTGCACCTCTGTTTTTCCTGCTACCGTTTCTCTCCTGATTCCTTCTCTATTACCTAATTTTTTTATTTTCCTGCTGTCCATACATCTTCTGTGTAGCTGTCTATTGCCAGACGCCTCAGTCCCGTTTGGGGTGGCCACAAACAAATCGCCTCCAAGTCGCCCTGTCCCCCGCCATTTCACTGCCCTGCTCCCAACTCACATCCCCCTCTCTCATATACCTCTCCACCCCATCCCTCCATCTCATCCTCGGCCTCCCCCTCCCTTTTCCCCCCTCCACCTCACTCACATACACTCTCTTCGTCAGTCTTTCACCCTCCACCCTCTCCACATGGCCAAACCACCTCAGTGTGTTCCTCATTACTGCTCTCACTCTTGACTTGTGTCCCCCCCTGGGGGGTAGGGTTTTTTTTCAAGAATACTCCCCCAGTATCCCTGCTTGTCGTAAAAGGCGACTAAAAGGGTTGGCGGAGGGTTAGTGCCCCTCCCCGGAAAACAACTAACTAAAAAAATAAACAATAAGCCTCGGACAAGGACTGACCAAACGATGACGACCAAGGACCGGACAAAGGACATGGTAATTGGAACTTGGAATGTAAGGGGAGCGAATGATGAGGTGAAAGAGAGAGAGATTGTCCAGGTGCTTGAGGGTGCGAAAGTGGATGTATGTGGAATAACTGAAACAAAATGGAGAGGAGAAAGTGCGAGAGAATGGGAGTATGGATGGGGTATATGTGCAGGAGTAGGTGAGAATGAGAGGGCAAAGGAAGGAGTATGTATAGTTGTGAGTAAAAGATGGAAGAGGAGCATAAGACAGTATGGATCAGTTGGGTCAAGGATTGTGTGGGTAAAGTTGAAAGTTGGAATACAAATGTGGGCGATTATGTGTGTGTATGCACCAACACTAGATCGTGCTAGAAGAGTGAGAGAAGAGTTCTGGACAAATGTAGAAATGTGCATGGAAAAGTTTGGAAGGAATGAGAGAGTGTTTTTGATTGGTGATATGAATGGTAAAGTTGGGAATGTGAAGGTGGATGGAATAGTTGGTGAGTGGGGTGTGCCTGCTGAGATAGATGAGAATGGGAGTGCGTTAGTGGACATTTGTGCTGGGAGGGGGTTGGTGATAGCCAATACCCTCTTCAGGCATAAAATGATCCACAGGTATACATGGCGAGTGATGAGAAGGGTGGGTGGTGAACTGAATGAAAGGAAGGCAATGATTGATTATGTGTGTGTGGATGAAAGGATGCGAAGATGTGTAAAGGATGCAAGAGTTTATAGAGGTTGGGGGAGTGGACTTTCTGATCACTACTTGGTGGTGGCCAGTATTAGAATTCAAGTAAGATGAAGGAATAGAAGAAGGGAAAGACGAGAGGAAGGAGTAGTTGCAAGGAGAGTGGAAAGGTTACAAGAGGATGAGAAAAAGGCAGAGTATAAGAGAGAAGTGGAGGAACGATTGGGCAAATATGAATTGGAGCAGATGGGAGACGTGGAAGGTGTGTGTAGCATATTTACAGAAGAAATATGTGCAGCATGTGATGTGGTGTGTGGAAGGAAGAGAAGACGGAGGGGGGGTGCAAGGAACAGCGTGGTGGACTGAAGAGGTGAAACAGGCTGTGGCACAAAAGAAGAAAGCATACAATGAATGGATGAGAAATAGGGGCGTGGAAGAAGTTGAGAGGCGGAAGAGAGAGTTATATGTAGAAAGAAAAAGAGAGGTGAAAAGATTAGTAAGAGAGAGTAAGAAGAGAGTGGATGAGGAATTTGGAAGGAATTTGAGTGTAAAGTGGAGGGACTGTAAGAAAACGTCCTGGAGAGAGGTTTAATTAGTAAGACAGGGTGGAAGTGAAGTTAGCAGGGCAGTGAAAGATAAAAATGGTAGATTACTAGTGGAGAAGGGAGAAAAAGTGAGCAGATGGAGAGAACACTTTAAGGAATTGTTGAACGTAGAGGATGGAAGTAATGCGAGTATAAGTGGCTGGGGAATGGCTGGGAGAAGGAGGGAGGTGAGAAGACAGGAAGAAATCTCTCTATATTCATTCTCATTTCCCCTCATTATTTTCCCGCCATTCTCATTTCCTTTCACTGCTTTTATTACATTTAGGTATAACACTCCATTCAGTTCGTACCTCTCTTTCATTCTGTCAGTATATATCTTCTTTTTCCCCCTCTCTCCTCCGTCTTTCGTCCTTCTTTTTCCTTTCTGGTTTCCTCTTATGTTCCTTTTTCCCCTTTCGTCCTCCTTCATCTTCTCTTTCCCTCTTCCTCACACTAATCTTTCCCTTCCGTTCTCTACCTTAATCGTTATTTATTTTCTTTTTCTATCCCCTTGTTCCTCGCCCTCCTTGCTCGTCCACTCTGTATTAATCTCTCTCTCTCTCTCTCTCTCTCTCTCTCTCTCTCTCTCTCTCTCTCTCTCTCTCTCTCTGTACTCTTTTAACCTTCTCCCCCTTTCATTTAATTTGTTAATCACTTATTTTCTCAGAATCTTTCGTTTTTTATTCTTCCCCTGTTTTTAAGTTTCTTTTATTTCTTATTGTACCTTACTCTTAAATCATTTTCGTTTCCCCTTCACCTCACTTTTTTCGTTTTTATTCCTGCTGGTATATACAATGACGGTCATGCAGCTCTCGTGTATCTAATTACTCTCAATTCTCTTCTGGCAGATTTTAAAAATGAAAGTCTCACTCAGTATTCTTAGACCGTCATGCACAAAACAGGCCGCCTTTGAAAGATGCTCGCAATCTGCCTCCATCCCGTACATTTCGGAATGAAGGGATCTTGATTTTGGAATTGTTTGCTTGGCTTTCTTTTCACGAAACGAATTTTACGGGTTGTCAGCCTCTTCCATCTCATAGGCACATTAACAGTACTTCTAATATAGCCTTTATAAAGAGTCGTATTCGTCAAAATCTTAGATGCAGAGGCGTATCTAGAAGCTGCTGTGTCCTTCTGTGTCACTCTTTTTGGCCAAGGAATTCTTCACTCCCCCAGATCTTACCGGCTTGAGCCAAGTCACACGCCACGCAGAACCACTATCTCACACAACACCTTACGTAGGGCTTTAAGTGGAGGGCCTTGAATCTCCCTCATTTAATATTATTACACATTATTTATGACACGTAAAGTTTCCTCCACCCCATCTCTCTCTCTCTCTCTCTCTCTCTCTCTCTCTCTCTCTCTCTCTCTCTCTCTCTCTCTCTCTCTCTCACATCACCCTTGCCACCCTTCCACCGTTCACCTCTGCTCCTGCTTCCCTTGCCCTCGGTTCTCCCTTTCATCCCCTCCTTTGTCTTCCCTCTTTTCTCTTTCCTCGTCATCGCCCTCATATCACTCTCCCTCTCAACCCTATCCGAGGCACAATCTCTCTCATCTATCTTTATCTCCTCCTGTCTTTATCATCCTTATCTCTGTCGCCCAGCCCTCTTACTCCTCCCGGTATCAGCTCTATCTCTTGCTGTCATGTCAGTCTCTCCTCTTGCATCTTCTTCCTCGGTTCTATCTTCACGTAAGATCTCGTCTGCTCTCTACACTCTTGCAGTCTTGTCTTTCTCAATTACCGTTTTCTTTTTCCTCCTCATTCTTATCTCCATTTTCCCTTCTCTTTCTTCCTTCCTTTTTAGTTTTTTCTTCCCCCTCCAATTTCTCCCCTTTCATCTTCCTTGGCTTCTCTCCTCCCCTTTCCTTTCCTTGGACCTCATTCACCCTTTCCTCTGTCTTTCACCTTCTCCCATCATATCTAGTTCTCCCTCATTTCTCCTCCTTTGTATCCTTTTCGTTACCTTCGCCCCTTCCTTCTTTCCATCATCGTTTCAATCATCTTTTTCATCACCCTTATTAATATCCTTCTTTCATTCTTCCTTACGCAGCATTTTTTTGTTTACTTAGAGCTCTGCTTCCATAAAGCTTCTCTTTATCTTAATTATCTTTCCAAGAAAATTCTTTTCTTCTCTAAACATATCTATCCATCTCTACACCTAGGCTGCTTCAACCTAAGAAAGGGAGGAAACCGAAACGGGACGACACACTCCCAATTTATTCATCCACACACATAGAACTAGTTTACCCCTGCCACATCATAATGGACCCATCCCCAAACCCTCACATGACCTGATCAGCTGATTAGACCAAATGTGGGAGAATATCACCTCAGGGCCACGTCACCATTCATTCATTCACAATTTCTCTCCAATCATTCTTATCACGTGCAGCCACTCTTCCTTGCTCAACAGACATCCCTCTCACATCTAACGCTCTCTTCACACTGTCCATCTATCCAATTCGTGGTCTTGCTCTCAGCTTTACACCTCTCACATCCAGTCCAGTTATCTTTTTCACCAATTGCTCTTCATCCATTCTGTCCATATGCCAAAACCATCGCAACACTCTCTAATCGACTCGATCAGCCATCTCCCGCACAACTCCAGTTCTCCTTCGCACTTCATTTCTCACCCAACCAATATGCATCACTCCACACATACTCGTCAGACACCTCATCTCCATTACATCCAAACTTTTCCTCTCTGCTACACCCATATTCCATGTTTCAGCCCCATATAAAGCAGTCAGTACCACTACACCCTCATACAGCCTTCTCTTTACATCCATTCTAAGTGAACGACGTCTGAAGACCTTTTTCATTCCTCCCAGCACCTTTCCTACTTCATTCATTCTAAACTTCACCTCTACATCAATTCCTCCATCCACAGCAACATGTGGCCCAAAATACTTAAAACACTCTACCTTCCCAAGCAACTCATCATTCAAAACTATATTTATCCTCCTACCATCTAACAACCTAGTACACTTCATCACTTTACTCATATTCTCATTTACTCTCAATTTTCTCCTTTCACACACCCTTCCAAAAAACCTCTATCAACTGTTTCATTCTCTTCTTCGAATCAGCCACCAGTGCGGTATCTTCCGTAAAGAGCAGCTGATTCAGATTCCACTCCCTACCATCAGCATTCACCAGACTCAAACCTCCACCTAACACTCTCGCATTCACCTCCCTTACACCATCCATATATATATTAAACAACCAAGACGACATCACACATCCCTGCCGCAGCCCCACCCTCAAGGGAAACCAATCACTCACAGTATTTCCCACTCTTACACATGCTCTATTATTTATATAAAAACGTTTCATTTCTTTTAACAACCTGCCATCAAGTCCATACCATCTCAAAACAGTCCACAAAGCCTCCCTATCAATTCTATCATACGATTTTTCTAAATCCATGAATGCCCAAAACACATCCTTACCTTTTGCTAAATACCTTTCACACACCTGTCTCATAGCAAACACCTGATCCACACTTCCCCTCCCTCTCCTAAAGCCATACTGCTTGTCACCAGTCTCTCCCTCTGTACCCTCTTTAACTCTCTTAATTAACACTCTGCCATACACCTTACCTACAACACTCAACAGACTTATACCCCTAAAGCTAGTACTTTCATAGTGATCACCCTTACCTTTATGCAAAGAACCACACAAGCACTTTCCCCAATCAATCGGCACCATACCACCCACCAAACACACATTCGGCAATCTTACTAACCAGTCAACAATAGTAGCTCCATCAACTTTCAGGCATTTCACAGCACACCCATCCATACCTGCAGCTTTTCCTGCTTTCATCTCCTTTGCTGCTTCCCGCACTTTCTCCATCTTGATCAAAGAATCATTCAATCTCCCAACACTTTAATTCCTTGCACCCTTCTAACTGCCACATTCTCAGCCTCCTTTTCCTCATCTGCATTTAACAATCTTTCAAAATACCCCACCCATCTCTTCCTTACTGCATCCATCTCAGTTTAACATCCTTCCATCCTCTGTTTTTACTCACTCTTCCTTCCCAGACTCTCCCTTTCGCATCTTTTTCACCTCCTTCCAAAACATTTTCATATTCTGTTGAAAATTCTCAGTCAACCGCCTACCTCACCTCTCATCTGCTGCCACTTTGGCATCACGCACAGCCCTACTCGGCTTATTCCTTTTTTCCTTATACCTTTCATATGACACCTCATCCTTCCTCTGCAGCCACACTTCATGTGCATGTCTCTTCTCAGCCACAGCCATACGAACTTCCTCACACCACCATTCACTTCCCTTTCTTACACCACCACCCACTTGTCTCACAGCACACCTCTTCCACAATGCCCCACCACAGCACTCTTAAAAAACTGCCATTCCTCCACCACACTGCCATTTTCCTGATCTTTCACTGCGATCCATTCATCTTTCAACTTCTCCTGATACTCTAACATTTTCTCTCTTTTACCCAACTCACTTTCAAAACTTCCCTGCCACACCTAACTCTCCTAGCTCTCACCCACCTCATACCTACTCTCAACTTTCCCTTCATCCAGGTAGTGGTCAGACATACCAAAACTCTCACATCCAACAATCTTCCTATTACATTCCTGGACACAGCCACGTAGTCCATCAGTGTCCTATCAACAACACTTCCACCCTCCTGTCTCACCTATGTATACTTATAAATATCTTTCTTCTCAAACAAGGTATCTCCAATCACCATTTCTCACTCAACGCACATCCCTATCATTCGTTCCCCATTTTCATTTCTTCCAGGCACACCATGCATACCAACTATACCTTCAGCTGGTACATTTCCGCCTCTAGCATTCAGATCTCCCATCATTACCACATTCACATTCGCACCAAAACTCTGCAGACACTCATCAACATCATTTCAGAAAGACTTCCCCACTTCTACATTCCTTTCACTACCAAGCCCATATGCACTCACAAATACTAACAACTCACGTCCAAATTTCACTTTCACCCACATCAGTCTCGATCACACCTCCTTCCATCCAATCACACACTGCTGCACTCCCGGGCTCACTAACAAGGCCACGACTTCTCTTGTCCTTTCTCTATCCGCACCTGACAATCTTCCATTTACATTTCCAAACTTAGACTCACATTTCCCTTTCATTTTAGTTTTACTCAAAGCTGACACATCCAACATTCTTCTCACATTCTCCCTGTCTCTTCTCTTTTAACCTCAATCGTACTACATCCACGCGCATTCATAGACCCAATCTTCAGGGTACGGGGATAACTCAATCCCCAATCTCTTTCTGTGCCCTGTCTCATTGTAGGAACTATAAAACAAAGGAGGAGGTCCCTAGTCCCCTCACCCGGCCCCTTAGATCTATCTATCTATTTATCTATTATCTATCTATCTATCTATCTATATCTATCTATCTATCTGTCTATATAGATTATCAAACAGCCTGTAATGAAATAGATCCTTCACCACTTCTCCTAGCCCCCCGCCCCCCTCAAAAAAATATAACTTTATGTACAGTATTTACAACATATATATACCGCATTATATATATATTGTTATGCCAGTGATGTGAGGAACATTCTAGAAAATAAATGTTATGACAGCATTAAGTTAACGTTTTATATCTGAAGATGTGAAGAACATTCTTGAAACGTCATGTCTGTGTTATTTACTTTCTCTCTTATCGCGGGAATTAGGTCTCGTCATTATTGTTATTGTGCATTATGAATTTGCGTGCATCAATGCGTGGAAAAATGTGAGTTTTAAGCACAAGAATATGCATTAATGAGTTCTAAGCACAAGAATATGCATTAATGCATGACAAAATATGACTTCTCTTCTAGGCTCTGGAATGTTCTGGGTTGTACTAATAGGTGGAGTCGGCGTGGGGGTACTATTTAAATGGACCCGGCCACTTGCTGGCAGTCAACTAGAGAGTAACAGACGAAGTAGATGAGTGCAAGGCAGCCAGTGGGAGAGTTTAGTTCAGTTCAGTTTCGACAGTGTGCCAGTGGGTACCGGACAGTTTTATGTGTAGTATTCAGTCAGTGGCAGTTAGTCGATGTGAAGCAGCCAGTCAGAAAGGAGTGACAGACAGTCAGTGAAGCCAGTGTGTGTCAGCCAACCTATGGCAAACGGACAGTGATAGAGTTCGTAACAGAGTTAGTGAGTCAGACAGTGAGAGGTAATCAGTGAGAAGTAGACAGTCAGGAAGTCAGTAAGTGAGAGTCAATCAGTCAGTGAACGGACAGGAGCGAGTAGTAGTGAGTGATGGATGGAGGTAACATGAGATACATAAGTCAGTGCTTTGCAAGAGTACCTCAGCTGTACCTAGATGGAATAAAATCCTGAACTGTTGTTCAGCCTTTGAGTAACATCCTAGTCTGTATTTACGTCGTTCTTGATGTATCAATGAACCCCTATGGTGCAACAAGTGGTGTCAGGAGTAGGGATACTTCTTGAGAGATGGAGATGTTTGGAAAGGCTGCCAAAACGGTGGGCATATCGCTGGCAGATAAATTCACAGTGTTGAAAACACAGCAAGAAGAAAAAAAGAAACAGCAAGAAGAACAAAAAGGTATAGTCAGAACACCGAGAGCACAGCAAGAAAACAAAAGAAATGTTGCAAAGAACAAAAGAAACAGCAAGAAACCCAGCATGAAAAATAAAAGAAATATCGAAAAGAACAAAAGAATGATATACTCGTACTTGCAGTGTTGAGAGCACAGCAAGAACAACAGAATTACCAAGGAGAACAGTATTAAGAACAAAAGAAAGATATTCTTGCAGTGTTTAGCGTACAACAGGAACAGAAAGAAGCCCAACTACAACACAGTGGAAGACTAGAGAAGCAGCTAAGTGGGCACAGACAGTAGCTTTGCCAGCTATGAGAGGAGCTGATGGATGAAACCAGGAAACTGAGGCAACAACAAGAGGTGGTATACAGTACGGTACAGAAAATAAGCAAAAAGGTAAGAAAAGTGAGGGAAGATGTTTTCTGTATAATGGAGGAAAAAGTGAGAAGAGAAATACAGGAACTGAGTAATGGGGTCGAAGCCCATGAACAGTGTTTGGATGAGGGTCAAGATGCAGCACACCCCTTAGTTGTCACTGACAGGCGTGTGGAGATGGATGGTGAGATTGAGAGAGTAGCGTGCCCAGTGGTCGACGACACAGGATCAGGACGTTGGTGCAGATGGATGTGGTGGGTCATTAGCAGTTTCTAGAGATTTGCAGGAGCTGTGTGGAGTCGCAGGGCACCGGGCTGTGTTTGGGAGACCGGTAGGTGTCAGGATGTTGCAGGGAGGTAAGAAGAAGACCCTGGCCATGTGTGTTGCCAACGCTGGGGATCCTTGCATGTTGGGTTTGGGTTGCCTGGTGCCCCACTGCTGCCTACTGGACTTTCATTTGGTGCGAATATGGCTAGGAGAAAGAAGTGTTCCACTGTGGGCTGTGGGGCATGAAAGTCTACCAGTTATGAACAGATGAACTACAGTTATACCCCCTGAGTCAGAGATGCTGCTGCCCTGTAAGATCTAAGGCACGCTGCACACTGCCCTGATACTGTTGGAGCACAGGAGGCATGGCATGATAGAAGGGGGAGCGATGGTGGACAGGACCTTAACTGACTCAGTGACAGAAGTGCCCGTCGTTATAACCAACTTTTCACTTCGCCCTAAGAAGAATACATCAGGGCACGATTGTGGGGTTGTGCCAAGAATTCGATGAGGAGCCTTCAAGCAGTGCATGCAGGAAGAATATAGTTAAACCCCAGGAAGAACTACCCAGCCACTTGCAGGATCTCTTTGCCAGGAGAGCCCAGTGTTTGGAGGACCCACCGATGGAGCAACTGAGGGTGTTCTTGGTGAAGTGCACTGACGTATTTTCCACAGTGGACCTGGATATGAAATGCACATGGAGTCGAGGACCTTCTGTATACAAGAAAATGAAAGGAGGACCCAGGAGAATGACAGAGTTGATAGCAACGGCGATCCAGGTCTTCATACCGTGGGACCTAGACAGCAGAAACAACAGCGAAGACTCACTAGTCCGGAAGTTTATGCTATGTTATACTTGCATATAGATAGGATTAGGTGGCTGTTGGGGACCACACAAATGTGAGGGAGGGACAGTGTTAAGATGGTAGGATTAGGTTAGTGGTTTATATCTGGAGATGTGAGGAACAATCTAGGAATTAAGTGTCATGCCGTAGGATCAGGATAATCTATAATTATATATAAAACAGCCTCGTTGTTTGCTTGTTTGTTTGCTTATTTGTCCGTCAATCACTCCCAAATCAAGGGCCAGAGACCCCCAGACCCATAAATATAGTCTGAATCACGGTCACCCACGGATGGTTTTAGGAGGGTTAAAATTCACATCTGGGTCATCTGCAGTCACCAGTAGAGTTTGCCTTTTGGACCCGGGCAATGCCGGGTATCCCTGCAGCCCAGTTTTTGGCATGGAGACTCACATGACCTCCGGTTCGGACATAGACTATGTGAGGTTGACCTCCAAGGTCATTTGAGGCCACCGGTCGGATGTCATCTGAGGTCACCGGTAATAGTAAACAAATGCGCACAAATAATGTGCGGTAGTCTGCTGAAGCTGAAAGAGAAAGTTCCTGGACCTCTTACATCCCTCTTCAAAAGCATAATAGGTACATGGTGCTTCTGGAGCAGAAAGATTGCACTAGAACAAGTAGGATTAGAGTGTTTGTTTTTTTGGCCCGGGCAACGCCGGGTACCCCTGCTAGTGTTTTATATTCAGAGTTGTGAGGAACATTCTCATAATGTCGATATGTCTGTTTTGTTTACTTTCTCTCTTACTTTAGGAAATAGTTCTTGCCTTTATTGTTATTGTGCAGTGTTAATTTTATACAATATTGCATGGGTATATGTGAGCTCTCTCCTAGGCTCTGAAATGTTCTGGCCTGTACTTGCAGGTGGAGTCGGGGAGTGGGTATTAAAAGGGGACCAGCTCATCTTGCTGGCAGTTAGCTTGACAGTAATGGATGGAGTGAGTAAGTGCCCAACAGCCAGAAAGAGTTTAGATCAAATCAGTTTAGTCCGGGAGCCGGTGAGTAACGGACAGAGTTTTGTGCGTGGCATCCAATCAGTGGCAGTTAGTTTATGTGAGGCAGCCAGTAAGCTAGGAGTGATGGACAGCCAGTGAACAGTCGGCCAGTTAGTCAGTCAATTGCTGGTGGACGGACAGTGACAGAGTCCATGAAATTCTAAGTCAGAAAGCGAGAGTTAATCAGTGAAGGATGAAGAAAGCAGTTAGAGTCAGTGAGTGAGTGAATCACTCAGTGAATGAACAGTGAGCGAGTAGTAGTGAGTGAAGGACTGAGGTAACATGAGAAAGAAAAGCCAGTGTTTTGTAAGTGCGCCTCAGCCATCCCCAGAAGGAATAAAATCCTAAATTATTCAGTGGCCTTTGATCAACAGCATGGTCTGTCTGTGTCTTTTTCGACTTCTCTACAAAACCTACGGCATAACAATATATATATATATATATATATATATATATATATATATATATATATATATATATATATATATATATACCTACGGCATAACAATATACATACATACATATATATATATATATATATATATATATATATATATATATATATACCTACGGCATAACAATATACATATATATATATATATATATATATATATATATATATATATATATATATATATATATATATATATATATATATATATATATATATATATATATATATATATATATATATACAGCCAAAGATTTCATCATCCCTTGTAAAATTCTAACTTATGATACAGTTTTGTTCATGATTGCATCATCCTTTGTATGATCCTAATGTACAGTATGCTGCATGTTTGTTCACGATTCGCCACGTGGCTTCCATAGTGACCAGGCTTGCGTGTTCTAACTCACTCCCCCCTTCTCCCCCTTATAGTAGAGTAAGTCGTTCTTTCTGTTGTTCAGACCAGGACTGTCAACTCTTCCTCCCCTATGCCTTCATTTCCGCGTCCTTCTTACATGTTGAATCAAGCTCTGCCGGCCCCTATATAATGAGCTCAGTCTCTGCATTAGTTGCCACTTAGATCTACTCCTCATTCTGTTCACATCTCTGTCCTCCCTTGTACAGTATATCATTATTTTTGTGAGTGCTCAGGATGTCTCCAGCCATCTAGCTGCTGTATAATTTGAGTATAAGTGTTATTACCATTTTTCTTGTACTGTATAGCCTAAGGCATTAATTCGTGGGCCTGGTGATGTTTAAATGATTCATATTGGTTCCATACTGTCAGCCAGTATTAGTAATATTTTGTATCTGTAATAATATTATATCTTGCTTTAACTGAGCATTATCCGGTTTTCTCATTTTATCAGAGCTGACTTAGATAACTTTGCTCTTCCTAAATTCGTGTTAATAGAAGCTATTGCAGTTAACCATATATGTAACCTGTTTTGCCATTACATTATCCTTATGAGTCCTGAATGTTTAGTTGTTAGTTTGAGCATTAAACTTTAACTTGTAATTTTACCTAAGTCTTTTGTTTTGAACCTGGAACTTTGCGGGACAGTAGTGATTTTAGTATTCTCACTTGAAGTGTTCATTATCTCTCTCTGTTCCGTAACATTAATTTGGCGACCTCTTATCAGGATATTCAGGATATTATCATCAGGATATTGCTTGATATTCTGTGACCGTGATTTATTCATGATGTCTACTATTACTACTCTTGATGAAGCCAAAGATTTTTTGTCAAATGTGCAAACAGTGTGTGATGTAGAAAACAGAACAAAGAATGAACTTAAGCTTGTTGCTCAACAATTGGGAATTGCTGTTCACTCTCATCATTCTAAAGATCAATTTGTTGGCATGATTAATAAAAGCTTGTTTAATGTAACTCCTCCAGATGAGCAAACGCAGATTGAAATAGCTAAGTTTCAGCTAGCCCTGCAGGAGGCTCGTGCTAAGGAGGCTGAGTTTCAGGCACGTGCTAAGGAGGCTGAGTCTCAGGCTCGTATTCAGGAGGCACAAATTGAACTTGCTAGAATTCAGGCAGACCATGAGTATCGCATGAAACAAGGTGGAACTGGATCATCTAGCTCTGATGATTTTGATGTGGCTAAAAATGTTAAACTTGTCCTTCCTTTTAAGGAATCTGATTTAACAAAGTATTTTCAGTTGTTTGAGAGGGTAGCTACAGGTTTTAATTGGCCCAAAACGTATTGGCCAGTACCTTACTCCTTCAGTGTTCTCACCAGTAAAGCTCAAGTAACTTATGCATCTTTGCCTCAGGATCAATCTGATAATTATGATGTAGTTAAGAGCTTGATTCTTAAGGCCTATGAGCTTGTTCCTGAAGCCTATAGAGTAAAATTTAGGACAACTTATAAGCAAGATAAGCAGTCCCATGTTGAGTATGCAAAAATCAAAGAAGATCTATTAGAGCAGTGGTTAAATTCTAGGAATGAAAATTCTGATTTTGATAAATTTAAGCAGATGATTTTGCTGGAGGACTTCAAAAGGTGTATTAATAGAGATGCAAGCCTATATCTTGATGAGAAAAGAATAGATAATTTGTCTGATGCTGCAGTTTTAGCTGATGAATATGTTCTCACTCACAAGAGATATTCTAAAGGAAAAAGGAAAGCTGAGAGTAAGTACGTTGCCTCTACTCAGAGTACAGGTAACAGGAAAGAGAATAAAGATGATGTTTCTCAGGAAGTAAATACCAGCTCCACCTTTAGATTTCAGAAAAGTGAATGTACTTATTGTAGTAAGCTTGGTCATACTACGAAGAAATGTTTCAGGAGACAGCGTGATGTGAACAAAAAGGAGTCTTTAATATTCTGTCAATTGGTCTAGTGTCCACCCTTGAGAGTTCCCAGAATTCTTTAACCGAGTTAACTGAACCTGCTTTGAGGGGTAAATTAAATTCTCATAATGAAGCTCCTCTTTTGAGCAGTAACGTGGGTGACACTCTCAAGAGTTCATGTGCTAATTTCCTGTCTGATGGTTTTGTCAGTCCTCTGGACAGTAATGACAGGAAATCAGTTAAAATATATCGTGATACAGGTGCTTGCCAATCCCTTATGCTGACCAGTGTTCTAGGCTCTAATGTTAATTCCCTGATGAAACTGTAATCTTACAAGGTGTAGGGAATAATTACTTCTGTGTCCCTATGTGCAGAGTGAATTTAGAGTCTGGTTTTGTTAATGGTTCCGTTATGGTTGGGTTGGTTGAGACACTCCCAATGACAGGTGTAACTTTCTTACTTGGAAATGATATTGGTGGGAGTCAAGCTCCTCAGTTGTCTAGTGAATCAGTGACTGCGACCCAGGATTGTGATGTCCCTGATGTGTTCTCTGCATGTGCGGTCACTAGGGCTAAGTCTAAAGTTACTGCTGACTTAGAGGATAATGATGATGATGTTATCCTAGCCGACACTTTTCTTGCTAATTTGGACCACTCACCAGATGAGGCAGTACCCCGTAGTGTTGATAATTTGTCTCGTCAAGAGTTGGTTGAGTTGCAGGTTGCTGACCCTGAGTTGAAAGGTCTAGCTAACTCTGCTTGCAGTGAGGAAGAGTCAGCTGGTGCTTCTACTTGTTATTATATTAAGTCAGGAGTACTTATGAGGAAGTGGAGACCCCCAACAGCATCAGCCGACTGTGAATGGGAGGTTGTACATCAAGTTGTCATCCCTCGTGTTTGTAGGCAGGATATCATTAGAGTGGCTCATGATTCCAGTTTGGCAGGACACCTTGGAGTGAGGAAGAATGTGGCACGCATTTTGAAACACTTCTACTGGCCAGGTATCTTCAGAGATGCTTCCTGGTATTGTAAGTCTTGTCACACCTGTCAAGTTGTGGGGAAGTGTAATCAGACCGAAAAGGTTGCACATCTAATTCCCATTCCTCCTTTTGAGGCGCCATTCACCCGTGTGTTGGTGGATATTGTGGGCCCTCTTCCTAACACTTCTTCAGGATTTTCTTATGTGTTGACCCTGACTGATATGGCTACTCGTTATCCTGAAGTCATTCCACTTAGAAATATCTCAGCAAAGAACGTGGTTAAGGAAATGCTAGGGTTCTTCACAAAGTTTGGTCTGCCCAAGGAGGTACAGTCAGACCGGGGAAGTAATTTCATGTCAAATGTTTTCAAGCAGTCTCTGAAAGAGTTGGGCATCACCCAGATCACGTCTTCAGCTTACCATCCCCAGACCCAAGGAGCGTTGGAGAGATATCATCAAACACTCAAATCGATGCTCAGGAAATACTGTTTGGAACATCAGAAAGATTGGGATAAAGGTCTTCCATTCGTTGTATTTGCCGCAAGAGAATCTCCAAATGAATCACTGGGCTTCTCACCCTTTGAACTACTGTTTGGCCATGAAGTAAGAGGACCCCTTAAGCTACTCCAGGAATGCTGGCTGTCAGAGGAAGATTACGTTAACCTGCTGGAGTATGTGATGAAGTTCAGAGAACGGAAGTCCACTGCTTTACAGCTGGCGAGAGAGAATTTAGGAGCTGCTCAGGAGAAGATGAAGACTTGGTATGATAAGAAGTCCAGGTTACGCCACTTTCAGCCAGGAGATCAGGTTTTGATTCTGCTACCGGTGCATGGGCAACCTCTTCAAGCCAGGTTTAGTGGTCCTTATTTTGTGGAGAAGAAACTCAGTGATATCAACTATGTCATCGCCACACCAGATCGTAGAAAGAACAAGCAACTTTGTCACATCAACATGCTAAAGTTATATCACAGGCGGGACAAAAATAACCCAGTCTGCATTGTAGCTGTTCCACCCGAGTCTGCAAGTGAAGCTCTCCCATGCAGTATGAGCCTGAGTGATAGTTTGGGGAAGAATCCTGATATCATGAATGATCTCCAGACTAAGCTTTCTCATCTAGCTCCCGAGGAAAGGCAGGAGTTTTCGGCATTACTGCAGGAGTACCCGCAAGTGTTCCGTGACACTCCAGGAAGAACCACTGTGTTGATACATGATGTCGATGTTGGAGACGCAAAGCCAATTAAACTGCCTCCTTACTGTGTGAACCCAGTGAAAGTTCCTCTCACCCAGAAGGAGCTTGGCTACCTGTTGGACCACAAGATGATTGAGCCCTGTCAGAGCAAGTGGAGTTCTCCTGTCACTCTAGTCCCTAAGCCAGGTGGGTCACAGCGGCTTTGCATCGACTACAGACGTGTTAATCAGATAACCAAAACAGACACCTACCCTCTCCCTCGCGTGGAAGATTGCATAGACAAGATCGGAAAGGCTAGGTACATAAGTAAGTTTGATTTGTTAAAGGGATACTGTCATGTACCTATGACTGAACGTGCTAAGGAGACCGCATGTTTTGTAACACTAGGAAAGACTTTTGGATGTTCTGTAATGCCATATGGTATGAAGAATGCACCAGCCACTTTTCAGAAGCTCATGAATGTTGTAACAGAGGGTTTGGTAGGGTGTGTTGTTTATATTGATGATGTTTTAATCTTCAGTGACAACTGGAAAGATCACGTATGCAAACTTAAAGCTATCCTTTTAAGTCAGCCAGTGCTCGCTACTCCAAATTTTGCTAAGCCTTTTAAGATGGCTGTTGACGCAAGTGATACAGGAGCTGGGGCTGTTTTGCTGCAAGAGGATGATCAGGGTATTGAACACCCTGTATCTTATTACAGTATGAAGTTCACTCCACCTCAAAAGAATTACTCAACTATTGAGAAAGAGCTTTTGGCCTTGATTTTGGGTTTACAGCATTTTTCATTTTATTTGTGTTCTGGTTTTGACCCCGTAGTCATTTATACCGATCATAACCCACAGAAATTACTTAGTAAGTTTAAAGATAAAAATCAGAGATTGACAAGATGGAGTCTACTTCTTCAGGAGTATTCATTAGACATACAACATGTCAAGGGGAAAGAAAATGTTATTGCAGATTGCTTGTCTAGACTTTAGACAGGTTGTTTTAGAGTAATAAGAAATTTCCTTTGTAAATTTCTTTTTCTTTGTGGGGAGGTGTTACATAGCCTAAGATTTCATCATCCCTTGTATAATTCTAACTTATGATACTGTTTTGTTCATAATTGCATCATCCTTTGTATGATCCTAATGTACAGTATGCTGCATGTTTGTTCACTATTCCCCACGTGGCTTCCATAGTGACCAGGCTTGCGTGTTCTACCTCACTCCCCCCCTTCTCCCCCTTATAGTAGAGTATTTCGTTCTTTCTGTTGTTCAGACCAGGACTGTCAACTCTTCCTCCCCTATGCCTCCATTTCCGCGTCCTTCTTACATGTTGAATCAAGCTCTGCCGGCCCCTATATAATGAGCTCAGTCTCTGCATTAGTTGCCACTTAGATCTACTCCTCATTCTGTTCACATCTCTGTCCTCCCTTGTACAGTATATCATTATTTTTGTGAGTGCTCAGGATGTCTCCAGCCATCTAGCTGCTGTATAATTTGAGTATAAGTGTTATTACCATTTTTCTTGTACTGTATAGCCTAAGGCGTTAATTCGTGGGCCTGGTGATGTTTATACGATTCATATTGGTTCCATACTGTCAGCCAGTATTAGTAATAATTTGTATCTGTAATAATATTATATCTTGCTTTAACTGAGCATTATCCGGTTTTCTCATTTTATCAGGGCTGACTTAGATAACTTTGCTCTTGCTAAATTCGTGTTAATAGAAGCTATTGCAGTTAACCATATATGTAACCTGTTTTGCCATTACATTATCCTTATGAGTTCTGAATGTTTAGTTGTTAGTTTGAGCATTAAACTTTAACTTGTAATTTTACCTAAGTCTTTTGTTTTGAACCTGGAACTTTGCGGGACAGTAGTGATTATTGTATTCTCACTTGAAGTATTCATTATCTCTCTCTGTTCCGTAACTATATATATATATATATATATATATATATATATATATATATATATATATATATATATATATATATATATATATATATATATAGTGGGTAGGTGGGTCTCTCACCATCCACTCACTCGATGTAGCGCTGCTATTGTTGTCTTCCCTTTCCTCTCGTCCTTCCTTTCTCTTCCGTCGTTTTTTCCTTCATTCTTTCCACTTCCTTCTGCCTACGGGTGACTTTACACTTTCTTTTCTGTCTTTCTTTACTTCATTCTTTCCTCTTCCTTCTGTATAAGGGTGACTCTACACCAGGAAACCATTTACTACGTTGGGTGGTAACCATATAACCAAAATTATAGCGCCTGGTGGTTTAGTGGGTAATTAAGGCGCTCCAATCTGATTGAGCCCGTGTAGGTTTATATCCAAGGGATGGTTGGGATTTATTGCTCACATAATGCCACTCAGGGAGATGTGAGGCTGGTCATTCTCATTTTAAATGTCAGGACCAACTTGCCTAACCCCGGGCTCCTCCGCTCCCCATAGGTAACATAAGATTGAATTATGGATATATATATATATATATATATATATATATATATATATATATATAGATAGATAGATAGATAGATAGATAGATAGATATATGTGTGTGTGTGTGTGTGTGTGTGCAATTATTTTTTATATAATATATGATTGTAAACTGATGTTGTTTGTCAGGACACCCACTAATTACTGTTTTATTTTTTAGCTATGCTTATAGTCTTTTAGTTTATCTTATTTATTTACTTATTAGGTTATTAAGCATGTATTCTACTTTGTAAGAATCCACTACAGGTCCTTACCTCCTAAAGAATGACTGACGGCACTGGCCATCGGAAATGAGGTGTTTGGGAGCGCCCGGCTGACAGACGTTGTTTTTTTTTTCCTAAGATGGTTTGAAGTGACAACAACTTTTTTCTTTCACCACGGCATCATGCAAGCAGGGGAGGTAGATGTAAGACACTGTCAGTTTACCACGTGCCAAGAAAGGGTTTGGATAGATGAGATCTAATTCCATATCATCCAGTTCACTTGCCAGCACTGCTGCCACCCGCACAACCCAAGCCAGCTCCTGCCCTGCCAAGCCGCCTACTCTTGCAAGGACGGGATTGAGTTGAAATGCAATCAAGAGGGGAGTGGAGGTGTCGATGTCCTCATTGTCGAGTGAGGAGACGATGTCTGAGAATGGAAATAACCATGTGGAGAGTGAAGTGCCATAGCTGCTCTCCAGTGCCTCCTCCCATAGCTCAATGCCACCATTCAAGAGTGACCCTGATGACTATCCAGAGCTTCCCTTCCGATGACTTGGGAGTGTCCTCTGAGGCATCGGAGTCTAAAGGCGATGATTGGGTGACCAGTCACATGCGGCACAAACGTCACATTACAGGCACCGGACCTCTTTATGGTCCCACCGCCTTATTACCACCCACGTCACCTCAGCCTGGTGCATTGAAGGGGAATTTCGCCTTAGCCTGAGTACTTTTTCTTGTACCACATCGAAATGAGGTACTAGGTGCTGGTATATGGGGAAGCATATATTGTGTAAATTTGTACATAAAAGGGAACAATTAAATGGAACAATAAGTGATTTTGAAATATAGGAAAAATAATAAGTGTGGAGAATATGTGTTATTACGAAAGTAAGGACTGACATTCATTTAGTGTGGTATGATTTTAGAAAAATATGTACAATATATGTGAGCCATGAAAAGATAAGTAAAGTTTTTTTTTTTTTTTTTTTGATGCAAGGAAGGAGGAACCAAAGATCAGAGCCCGAAAATTGTTCCTTCTAAGGAAAAAAAAAAAAAAAGACACTTCGAGATGCCTGGACACGTTGCGTTTCAAAGACTGGAGGTCATAGGTTTTATGAAATACACACAGAGGAAGACAGTTCCAGAAAATAGGTGTTATGACCAAAATAACAGTTAAGAATGAGTGTCATTTCAGTAGTGAAGTAAGAAGTTAGAAAAATATGTGAATTGTGCGTAAGTTATTAGAAGATATGAAAACGACTGTAGAAAATCAATGATGAAGTGACATTCCTGTTGTGAAAGTGATCTTTGGGGATTTTACATTGATTTTGCATTGCATTGCATCTTTGAACATATTTCGGGTTTCATTCTCACGGGATTTATCTTAGAAAGATCATGTTACCTCCCTTGTAAAATCTGCGTCCAAGAGAATAGGTGTCCTAAGCCGACTCCGTTCCCTCTTTACAGTTGTTGACTTTATACTGGGGTGTTATTCTCTCTTGTGTCGAATATAACTCTCATTTGTGGGGAGGCTTCCTTCATAGAATTCTTTTCAACAAGGTGGAGTCAAAGGAGTTTCGTCTTATTAACTCTCCTTCTGTCACTGGCTACCTTCAATTTCTGCCTCTACGCCGCACTGTTGCATCTTTTTCTCTTTTCTATCGCTGCATCAGTAGTCACTGGTCTTCTGAACCGTCTGCTTGTATCCCTCACATCCCTCCATCATCAGATTCAGTGCTTGGCTTTAAGAGTTAAAAGATGAACAAATTCATCAGAGGGATTGGTCCTGAAAATTTTTAATAATGAATACTGTGCACATGCAGCCATATTTCAGACGAATAAATATTACCAGTATCAGTAATAATTTTCTTTCATCTATCCATCCATCCTTCCTTCTCAGCTTTCTTTCATTCCTCCTATCCTTCTCCGTTCTTTCTGGACCCTTTATTATCTCCCTAGCCGTCTTTCTAGCTTTTATTTTTTCTTTCCTCCTCAGGCATTTTTCCTTCCTGGTCAGTCATCTTTCGCTTTTTATACATTTTTCCACCTCTGTTTTTTCCGCTTGTTCTTTCCCTTACCCTCGTGTTTCTCTGCTTTCATTTTCAGTCTCCTTTTTTGACAGTTCCCTTCCATTGTTTTCCTTTCACCCGGTTCTCCATCCTCCTCTGCCTTTTTCCTTCCGGGTTTGTCACTTTTTCTCCATCCCTTCTCTTTTTTATTTTCATTTTTATTCCTCGCCCCCCTCCCTCTCTCTCTCTCTCTCTCTCTCTCTCTCTCTCTCTCTCTCTCTCTCTCTCTCTCTCTTGCCTTCATTTTTCACACACCTCATATTAGCAGCCATCTATTTGTTGTCTTAGTTTTGGTATCATTTTATAATTCACTTTTTGTCTCCTTTTCTCCTTCTTTCTTTACTCTCTGTATTTTGCTTTAATTCTCCATCGTTTTTGTTCTGTACCCTCCCATCGCATTACTGATAATCTCATCCTCATTTTCCACCATTTCTTTCATTTACTTCTATACCTTATCTTTCCCACTCGTACCTTCATTTGCCTCCTTGTCAGCTCCTCCTCTCCATTAAGGATAATATAATTTTCTTCAGTCTTCTCATATTAATTATGGCTTGTTCCCTTCACTTCCATTTTCTTCTTCATTTGTTTTCTTCACACTCTGTTCCTCACTTCCCCATCATTTTGCTAACCTCATTATCTTTCTCTCTTCTCTTCATCATATCTTGTCTCTCTCTCACCTTCAATTATTTGTCTCATTCCTTCTCTCCATCGTCTTCTCAACTTATTACTGCTTTCCTATTGATCTCTTCTCAACACCTATTTTTCTTTTACCAACTACTTGCTTTTCCTTCTCTCCTTCACATCGCCTTACTAACCTCCCCTCACGCCCTTGTTTTCCACTTTCCTGTCCCTGCTCTCTTCTATTCTCCTCCACCCAACACCTTGCTGCTTCTTTCCTCACATTCCCAACGCCTTGTCCCTTCCTCCTACCTTCTCTTCCTTTTGCCTTGCCATTTCCTAAATTTCATTTTCATGTTACCACTTTTTCGTCGTCCACCTTCCAAACCCCAGTTACCTTCATGTTTGCCTATCGCTGCACCTTGCCCCTTTCCTATCATTATCCTTCCTTAATTTTTAGCCTTCGTTGTTATCTTCTTTAATGCTTCCCTCCTTCCTATCCTCCCCACTCCCTCTCTCTCTCTCTCTCTCTCTCTCTCTCTCTCTGTTGTCGCTATCTTCTCTTCCCAACACAATGCTACCTCTACATCGCTGTGCATAATTCCATGCTCCTTCCTTACTCGCTCTAGTTCATCGCCTTGTTATCTCTCCATTTTCCTTTAGTTAACCTCCTGTCCCTCCTACTTCCTGCTTTTCTCAAAGGTTCTCCACCTAATTGTTCCCTCCTTTTTTTTTTGCCTCTTATTTCTTCCCCCTCCCTTCTGCTCCTAAACTTTTCGACTCCATGTCCTCCTCTTTTCTAGCACTGCCACCTCCCTATCCTCCTCTTTTCTAGCACTGCCACCTCCCTATCCTCCTCTTTTCTAGCACTGCCACCTCCCTATCCTCCTCTTTTCTAGCACTGCCACCTCCCTATCCTCCTCTTTTCTAGCACTGCCACCTCACTATCCTCCTCTTTTCTAGCACTGCCACCTCCCTATCCTCCTCTTTTCTAGCACTGCCACTTCCCTATCCTCCTCTTTTCTAGCACTGCCACCTCTCTATCCTCCCCTTTTCTGACACTCCCATCTCTCTATCCTCCCTTTTTCTTACACTGCCACCCCTTTATCCTCCTCTTCTTGAACACTGCCACCTCTTCATAATCCTCATTCCTAACACCGCCCCCTCTTTATCCTTCTCTTTTATAACACTTTAACCTCTCTATCCTCCTCTTTTCTAGCACTCTCACATCTCTGTCTTCCTCTCGTCTAACACTGTCACCTCTTTATTCTCTTCTAACGCTGCCGCCTTCCTGTCCTCTCTTCTAACACTGCCACCTCTCTGTCTTCCTCTTTCCTAACACTACTACTTCCCTGTCCTTTTCTCAGCACCTCCACTACACAGCCCTCCTTCTTCTTAACAGTGCTCTCTCACTATCCTCCTCTTATTTATATTTCGTCCTCTCCCTATCATTCTCTTTCGAATACTTTGCTACTGCTCTGTTTCTCTTAAAAGTTTTACTTCCTCTTCTCTTACCCGTTCCCTATTCCTTCCATAACCATGTTCCTCCTACCTTCTAACCCTCATCCTCTCCACCATCTTCCTTGTTTCTTACACATGCGTCTATTCCGCTTCACATTTCAGACAGGAAGTCGAAATGAAATATAAAGTCCAACCACACAGACACGCCAGGCTCTCTCGCGCCTCTCTCACACGTCTTGGGATATCCTGAGAGTCGCAGAAGAAAGCTCGCCTCTTTCTCTTGCCCTGGGCTCCTGTTTTTATTCTCCCCAGGCACCCTCTCTCTCTCTCTCTCTTGCCGTGCTTAGTTTTTTTTTTTTTTTTTTTTTTTTTTTTTTTTTTTGTTAAGGAGGGTAGGGTTAGTTGTGTGAAGCCTTGAGAACTCACACCAGGCAGGTCCTCTACCGTAATAGTCACCAGAAACGACTTTTCATTTCCTTATCTAGATATCTTGAAATATATGGGATAATGTTTAACTAGCACCATCGTCTTTTAATTTTCCTAAATTTTTTAAAAATTTCATATAAAAGTGCTTAAGTTCTTTCATAACATACCTTTTCTTTCATCATTACCATCACCACTCAAACCTTGCTTATCACGTGCCCATGGAATGGAGAGTTCTAGAACAAACCTTCTTAATCCTTATGTGTCATATGAATCAGAGGAAAAAAGTAGTTGCATTACAGCTGACTCCTCTTCTACATCAGCATCACAGGAGCTGTGAGCCTGCTTACAACATCTGTGCTGAGTGGTATGGTTTCCATATTCATTCACCATTACAAGGCAAGAGGTTTTCCAGCCATCTACTCCTGCTCCTTTTAGTTGCCTAATACGACACACAGGGAATATCAGGGCAGACTGGCGGTCCTTATGTCCCGTCTCCAGAGGTAGGCGGCATTATGAACCTCAAAAAATCGAAACGAATTGAACTAAAAAGTAGGAGAGAAAGAACTCAATCTCTGGCAACGAACAAAACATCCACACTGTCACTGAGACGTGGACTGATACCATCATGGAGTGCAACGAGAGACTGTAAAGTCATTTGGCCTGAGAAATGGGTGAAAAGAAGGAAGGATCGTGGAAGAGAGAAAGGTCTAAAGAAGAGTGAAGGGTGTAAATAAAAGAGAGGGAGAGAGAAGAAAAGAACAGGGAGAGTGAGGGCAGGGATAAAGGGAAAGAAAAAGCATGCCATGTGAAAAAGCTTGGATTTTACGAGCAAAGAAAAAGAAACAAGGTGAGAGGTGAAAGCAAGCAAGAGACAAAGGAAATAGTCTGAATTTAGGAGAGAACACATAGGAAGAGAAAGGGCGAAAAATATAAAGGAAGAGGAGGGAGGAAGCAGAAGCAAAAGCGAATTGCGAATTGGGAGAGAGAGAAGAAATTTGTAAGACGCGAGTGACTGTTATATCCTAAATCGCAGTCCATTTGCAGACTCGGTGTTTTGTGTTGTTTTATTTTTTTACTTTTTTAATCTCGTCGGAAAACAGTGAAAAGCTTAAAAACGAGAACACAGTCTTCTGTCGTATAGCACAACAGAACCAACGTTAGGAAGAAAGCAAGGATGCATACTCGCAAATATAGTGCTTTTGGCAGAGAACACACATACACTGAGAGAGAGAGAGAGAGAGAGAGAGAGAGAGAGAGAGAGAGAGAGAGAGCATTTTATAGTTATGACCTTTCCCATTCTGTACCAATAACCTCTCGCACTTTAGACACAAAGATGACGTCAGGGAGACGGGGAAGTTGTACTTAAAGAAGAGGCTACGTTAAAGAAGGATAGAACAGGCGTAAATCTTTGAGAGAAATATATGCACTCGTGACTGTGAGAAGAGATAAAAAAGAATTCTTAAAGCAACGAGGAGAAACGCATGTGAGCTGATCAAAGAAGAAACATGTAAGGTAATGCTTGTGAGTATGTGGGGAAAAGGAATGTGAGGAAAAATAAAAATAAACAAAGACATAGTTCGAGAGAGAGAGAGAATAATGAACTCTTTTTATTACAAGAGGCGTCTCCAATGCTGAATAAAATCGCCAAGAGGTATTATGAATATATGACCAAAGCCATCTTGCTGAGACAGCCATTGAAGATTGCTTCTAACCACATCATTGCCAGAGGCCTCCTCAAAAATGTGAAAATTCATGGGACACTGACAAATATGAAATTCAAAACGTTAGCTTCTTGTAGGGCTTCATAGAGAATGCTTAGAGCTCCATCACTTCAAGAGGCTTCCCATTAATAATACTGCCTTGTGCAAGCAAACGTTATTGTAAAACAGGTAATCTTAAGTCTAAAAGACTTTCAGGTTCTGAAAACGTGAAAAAAAATCTGGGGACAATTTCTGACAACTTTACGATGGGAACTGACTCTTTAGATTAATAAACACGCCTGGATATAACTAGAAAAAAAATAGTATACAGTGGACCTCACTTTCAGAGAGGTTTAAGACAAAAAATAAGTGTTAGAGGACAAAAGTAAGAACAGAGCTGCTTCAGTATTCACTCCAGCCCCGCCCTCGCGAGGAAAAACGCAGAAAACAAAACCATTGGAAAGGTCAGTACAGCAGGGGGGGTGGAGAGAGAGAGAGAGAGAGAGAGAGAGAGAGAGAGAGAGAGAGAGAGAGAGAGAGAGAGATAGTTTCCGTATTCACTCCGCCCACACCATGAGGAAGAAAGTAAGGAATAAAAGCAGGACCGTATCATCACCATTCCTGCCATAAATCACATAGGCCTAAACGCAGGGGGGGAGAGCGGGGGGGAGGTAAGAATTATGATGGGGGAGAGGGAAGGAAGTTAGAAGGAGGCTTTGTGGGTGAGGTGGTGATGAGGGACGGTAGGAGATTGAGATATGTGGTGCTGGGAAGCGGAAGACTAGGATGTGGTGGGGAGCTGAGACAGTTTTATGGAGGTGAGGTGGTGGTGACGAGTAATGAGGGATTATCAGATCAGGCTGTTTGTGGTGAGGGAGTGTGATATGGGAAAGCTATGAAGGATTCAGAGGTAAGGTAGCGATAACAAAAAAGTAATGAAAGATGAGCAAATATGAACTGAGGTAGGTGACAGAGTGAGATTTAACGAGACAAAGGACACTTTTGATAGCCGCACCTACTCCTGATTTATTCTAAGATAAAATAAATTACGAAATACTTAAGCGTCTAATTTATGCCAGGCTGGCTCACAGGCCTTTCCAGTACAGGTAACGTCAGAGTCTTCTGCCCTGCTCCTCTGTGTCATATTTACGGCTGTTCCGGCGAGACGCAGGTACACGGTCTACTAGTACCCTTTCACTGTGCACATCAGTGTGCGTATGTGCGTAACAATGTGTGTATGTAATATTTTGCCGAAGCCCACTTGTTCAAAATCTTCCTCCAGAGGATAGGCTAACAATTTTCAGGAATGCAAGTGTTTTAAGTAATTAAGCGAGAGTTTGAGGGCTGGAAACAGTTATCCTTTTTCGAGGTGGCTGAATAAGAGCAAACTTCCAGCAAAAAGGAAAGGTGCAGGTTGATAGATAAGAGCGAAAGTGTTTGTCAAGCCACAGAGACATACTTTATAACAACAACAGGAAAGGCCCATTAGGACATGCGCCGTATTGGTACCGAGGCGAGAGAGAGTATAAAGACATTATACTTTTAGGTATAACGAAATCAAAAGTAAGAATTATAGTAATAATTAATGTTTGAGGCAAACATTCAGCTTTATCAGAAGAAACAGCTATAGAGAGATCAGAATGGATAGGAAAGGGAAAGAGGAGGAAATACAAATTTGAAGGGGTTTTTAGCAAGATGACAGCAAAGATAAGGAGGGGTTTGTGATGGAGAGTTAATTGCATTTAAAACGGATGAAACAGTAGGAGATAAGGGATGGAGAAATGAGGTTGTGGTGAGAAATTTAGAGGGTGATATATAGGTGATAACAGGTGAAGGGCAGAGATATAGGATGTTGAGAGGTGAGGCACAGAGAATTAAAAGTGATTAGAGATAGTGAGGGTTTGAGAAATTAGATGGCTTCAAATGAGGGACTGATGGCGAGGAACTATATAACTGCATGATATGCAGTGGTAGTTAGTTATGGACAGAAAAATGTGAGGGTTCCAACTGAGACATGGATAAATACGGATAAATACGATGGCACTGAAGGCTGGTGACTGAAAAATGGTAATAAGGAATACACTATGGATGGAGAGGAGCTGAGAAATGAAGTGCTGGAAAGTGAGGAAAAAGGATATGGGATGGTGACGAGGACTGGTGACAAGGAATGGTAGGACAGTGAGAAATAAAACCGTGGCTGGTGAGGGATTGAGAAATGAGGTGGCGAGAGATGAAGAATTGAAAAATAAGGTTCAGGTAAAGCAATGGAGGTGGGTAAGAGTGTGTTTAATAATAGTAATTTATACGGAACTGAAATATGAAGTGTTGGGAGAAAGGTGATAAAGAATTGAAATGGTGATGTTGGATTATGAGGCTAGAAGGCGTGACACTGTGGGAGAAGAGGGATTGGGAGATGAGGTGATGAGGTGAGGCATGACAGAGTGGCAAGAGGGAAGACACTGGGAGATGAGGTAATGGGAGGAGGGGACTGGAATGTGAGGTGGTGAGAAGTGAAGGATTAGGATATAAGGTCGTTTTAGGAGAAGGCATAGGGGATAATTTAGTGATAGGAGAGGGACTGGAAAATGAGTTAATGAAAAGAGAGGACTGGGAGATAAGGGGTGAAAGGAGGGGGGATAGGAGATGAGGTGTGAGTAGTGAGGATTAGGAGATGAAGTGCGGAATTGATAGATGAGGTTATGAGAGGCGAAAGATGGGGACAGGAGGTGGAGGAAAGTGAAGGACATAAGAGAAGGCCTATGAGTTAATATTAAAATCACTAAGAATATATATGACAACAATGTATTAGCTAAAAATGAATCAGGTGACAATAATTAAGGTGGAAATAAGTTGGATAATAATGAACGGGTAAAGAATGTCTGAGGTGAGAATGTATGATATGAGAATGAAATGATAATGAATAAAGTGAAAAAATTATGGAGTATGAATATTCCGAGAGCTGAGAAACTTTGAGGTAGGAAGGAAGTAAGAATGTACGAAGCGAGTGTGTATCAACTTAGTATGTATGAGGTGTGAAATATATGAGGTGAGAGGCGAGCATGAAGGAGGGGATATGTGAGAATGTATGAGGTGAGAATATTACAAGGTGAAGGAGTAGGGGAGAGAGAGAGAGAGAGAGAGAGAGAGAGAGAGAGAGATACTGAGAGTGAGTGTGAGGCAGTAAGTGTGAAAGTGTTGTAGTGGGTATGGCAATGAGGGTGAGAGTGTGGGTGTGGCAGTGAGGGTGTGGGTGTGGCAGAGAAGGTGAGGGTGAGGCAATGAGGGTGTGGGTGAAGCAGTGAGGGAGTGGGTGTGGCAGTGAGGGTGACTGTATGGCAATGTCGATGTAAGTGAGGGTGTGGCGATAAAGGTGAGAGTATGGGTTTGGCAGTGAGGGTATGGCAGTGAGGGTGTGGGTAAAGCAGTGAGGTGTGGGTGTGGCAGTGAGGGTGTGGGTAAAGCAGTGAGGGTGTGGGTGTGGCACTGAGGGTGTTGGTGTGGCAGTGTGGGTGTTGGTGTGGCAGTGAGGGTGTTGTGTGGCAATGAGGTGTGGGTGTGGCAGTGAGGGTGTGGGTGTGGCAGTGAGGGTGTTGGTGTGGCAGTGTGGGTGTTGGTGTGGCAGTGAGGGTGTTGTGTGGCAGTGAGGGTGTGGGTGTGGCAGGGGGGTGTTGTGGCAGCACCGCCGGATTAAGGGGGGGGGCCCAAGGGGCCCGGGCCCTGGGCCACCCACCAAGAGGGGGCCTCCCACCAGAGCAACTTGTGTTCATTTCATTTCGTGTTTATGCATTACATACTACAGCATTGGATGAATAGTCCCCGTTCAGTATTTCCTAACTAAAAGTGTCCTATTTATATATTAGGATTTAGGTTACCAGTCTATGGTGTATGCCACTGGGGGAGTTGGAAAGGGGACCTCCCTTCCAAGCGGGCCCCGGGCCTCCCACATGCTTAATCCAGCCGTGTGTGGCAGTGAGGGCGTGGGTATGTCAGTGAGGGTAAGGGTGTAGGTGTGGCAACGTAGGTGAGGGTGAGGATGTGGCAGTGAGGGGAAGGGCTTGGATGTGGTGTGAGGGTGTGGATGTGAATGTGATGTGTGGGTGTGAGTGTGCATGAGGTGTGACGGTGAGGGTGTGGTGTAAGAATGTGTGGGTGTCATGTGAGGGTGTTGGTGTGGGTGAGGGGGTGTGGGTGTGGGTGTTTGTGAGGCTGAAGATTTGAGGTGAGGGTGAGCGTGTGGGTCTATAGGGTGAAGTTAAGGGTACGGTGTAAGGGCGAAGGTGTGAGTACAGTGTAAGGGTGAAAGTGTGGCGTGAGGGTGAGGGTGTGAGTGTTCTGTGAATGTGGGCGTGTGAGTGTAGCGTGAGGGTGTGGCGTGAGGAAGAGGGTGTGGTGTGAGGGTGGGGGTCTGGCAGTGATGTGAGCGTGAGGGTGTGGGTATGACGTAAATGTGAGGTTGAAAGTAAGGTGTAAAGGTGTGGGTGTGGTGTGAGAATGTGGGTATAGATGTGGTGTGAGGATAAGGTTGTGGGTGTGGGGTGAGGGTAATGGTGTGGTTGTGGGGTGAGGCTGAAGATATAGGTGTGTGGTGAGGGGAAATGTGTGACTTGAGGGTGATGGTGAAGGTGTGTTGTGAGGGTCAGGGTGTGGTGTAAGGGTGAAGGTGAGGGTCTGCCGTGAGGGTGTGGCGTGAGGATGAGGGTGAAGGATCGTTGTAAGCGTGAGGGTGAAGGACTGCAGTGAGGGTGAGGGTGAGGATGGAGGTGAGTTATGGGGGTGAGGGTGAAGTTGCGTTGTGAGGGAGACTGTGTGGTGTGTGTGTGTGGAGTTAGGGTGAGGTTGAGCGTGAGGGTGAGAGCATTAAAGTGTTGTGGGAGTGAGGGTGAAAGTGTGGTGTGAGGGTGAGGGTACGGATGAAGGTGTGGTGTCAGTGTGAGGGTGAAGGATTGCTGTGAGGGTGTGGTATGAGGATGAAGATGTGGTGTCAGTGTGAGGGTGGAGGATTGTTGTGGGGGTGAGGGTGAAGGTGTGTTTTGAGAATGAGGATGAAGGTATTGGGTGAGGGTAAGGGTCAGGGTGTGGTGTGAAGCGGCGAGTGAGGATGTGGTGTGGGTTTAATGGTAAGGGAGAACGTGTGTTGTAAGAGTAAGGGTGAAGGTGCTATGTGAGGATGAAGGTTTGGTGTGAGGGTATGAGTGTGGGTCTGGTGTGAGGGTGTAGTTGAGGTGTGAAGGTGTGGGTGTGGGTATGGAATGAGGGTGTAAGAGTGGTTTTGGTGTGATAGTGAAGGACTGGGTGTGGTATGAGGGTGTGGGTGTGGGTCTGGTACGAGGGAGTAGGAGTGGTTGTGTTGTGAGAGTGATTGTGGGTTTGATGTGAGGGTGTAGGAGTGGGTGTGGTGTGAGGGCGAGTATGTGGATGTGGGTGTGGGGTGTGTGTATGTGTGTGACTGTGTGAGGGTTTGGGTGTGGGTATCGATGTGGAGTGAGGGATTGTGCGTGGGTATGGTGTGAGGGTGTGTTTGGGTGTGGGTATGTATGGAGTGAGGGTTTTGTGTGGGTGTGGTGTGAGGATGAGGTGTGAGGGTGTGAGTATGGGTGGAGGTGTGGGTGTGGGTTTGGATTCGGTTGTGGGTGTGGGTGTGGTGTGTCGATGAGGGTGTCGTGTGTGGTGTAAGAGTGTGGATGTGGGTGTGATGTGAGGGTATGGATGTGGGTGTGGTGTGTGGGTGCGGATGTGGGTGTGGTGTGTGGGTATGGGTGTGGGTGTGGTGTGAGGGTGTGGATGTGGGTGCGGTGTGAGGGTGTGGGTGTGGGTGTGGTGTGAGGATGTGGATGTGGGTGTGGTGTGAGGGTGTGGCGTGAGGGTGTGGATGTGGGTGCTGCGTGAGGGTGTGGATGTGGGTGCTGCGTGAGGGTGTGGATGTGGGTGTGGTGTGAGGGTGTGGATGTGAGTGTGGTGTGAGGGTGTGGATGTGAGTGTGGGTGTGAGGGTGTGGATGTGAGTGTGGGTGTGAGGGTGTGGATGTGGGTGTGGTGTGAGGGTGTGGATGTGAGTGTGGTGCGAGGGTGTGGATGTGGGTGTGGTGTGAGGGTGTGGGTGTGGGTGTGGTGTGAGGGTGTGGATGTGGGTGTGGTGTGAGGGTGTGGGTGTGGGTGTGGTGTGAGGGTGTGGATATGGGTGTGGTGTGAGGGTGTGGATGTGGGTGTGGTGTGAGGGTGTGGATATGGGTGTGGTGAGAGGGTGTGGGTGTGGGTGTGGTGTGAGGGTGTGGATCTGGGTGTGGTGTGAAGGTCCAGGCGTGAGAGTCAGTATTTAGTCTGTAAACAAGACTGTGGCCACACCTGTCGTCTTGTGAGGCACTCTTCTCCCTCTCTCTCTTTGTGTGTGTGTGTGTGTGTGTGTGTGTGTGTGTGTGTGTGTGTGTGTGTGTGTGTGTGTGTGTGTGTGTGTGTGCTTGCTTTTGTGCGTGTGTTCATTCCCGGAGTTCGTGTGTAAGGATTGGTGTATTTGTGTCTGTCCGTCTCTCAGTCTCTGGCTGTCAGTCCGCCTGTCTGATTGTGCTCTCTCTCTCTCTCTCTCTGAGTGAGTCGTCTTTTTTTTAACTGTATGTTCATGAGTATGTGTGTGTGTGCGTGTGTGTGTGTGTGTGTGTGTGTGTGTGTGTGTGTGTGTGTGTGTGTGTGTGTATCTCTTCCTTTGTCTGTATGTGTGTGTGTGTGTGTGTGTGTGTGTGTGTGTGTGTGTGTGTGTGTGTGTGTACCTTCTTTCGTTTATGCGTGCATGCGTATCGCGCTTCTGCTGTGTGTGTGTGTGTGTGTGTGTGTGTGTGTGTGTGATTGTAGGTGAGTTTCTTTTCGTTTCTAGCCACGTCTTTCGCCTTGTGAGGCTTGTTTGTTCTCCCTCTCTCTCTCTCTCTCTCTCTCTCTCTCTCTCTCTCTCTCCTTTCTTTTTTTCCAACCTCAGTGCTTCTCTTGTCCCCTGATTCCTCTTCTTATCTCCCTTGCCCTCATTTTCTAATCTTCCTTTCTCACTCACTCCCTATGTCCACTTATCTGTTTCCATTTATGTTGCCCCCCTTCTTCTTCATCACTCTTCCTCAGTTCTGTCACTACTTTTTCTTCCTCCGCAACAGTGTACTCTCTCTCTCTCTCTCTCTCTCTCTCTCTCTCTCCTGCCTTATCTCCAATTTTCCCCTTCCTGGACAGACAATAACTTTTCCTCCCGTCTCTACTGCCACTCTCCTCTTCCCCTGCTTATCACTGCTTCTTCCCCTCTTTGTCCATAGTTTTTCCCTCGTCTTAACTCTCTCTCCATTCATCCTTCTTCCCCTTCTGCTACTTCCCTCTCCGTGCAGTCATAGTCACCACAGAAAGGTACTTGAGTTCCCTTTTGTTTACGACGTGAGAGAAGTAGCTGCACAAATGTCGCTTCCTTGTTGAACCCTGTCGCCGCAATGGACAATCTCAGTCTGTTATTGTCCCAGATGATTTTGTCCAAGAGTGGGATATGCCAGAGGTTAGTAAGTTGAAAAGGGCTTTGACTGGCAAATTCACTGCGATGATGCATTATATTAACCTATTTATATATTTATGTATTTATTTTTTCTGCGTCCACCTGATTTTATCTGGGAGAACCCTTCGTGCAGGAGTCACTGAAAATTTAAAATCACTTCACAACGAGGTGTTTTCCCTTTGTTATGTGATATCATCTATTTCAAGAAAACGGAAAAGTCGTCACTACAGTGATAAGTTATCTGTTTCACTCTCATGGCTTGTTATTGTTCAAGGAAAATCTTTTAATTTTGTTCATCAGAGAAAAATTCTAGATATCAGTTATTTACTAAGTACATCACTCAAAAATTTCTTGAGATGGATGTGTGTTCAATAAATTACTTACCCTCGGATCAGACGATACTGTCCAATGAGTCAGATTAATTTCTTTGGTTAGTCATCTTGTAACATCTAGTGTTGTTATTTACCTTCATCACAACTCTGTCTCTTTCGCAGCTACATCAGTACTATCATACATTTTTTTATTTTTCCTCTTAATTTGGGAATATGATTTTCGTCAATTTTCTAATTATAACTTACAACTGTAGAACACAGAAATCGTACGAGTAAGGGATATGTAATATAAGTTTAAAAACACATTCTTAGGTCATTTACTCCATGCAATTCCCAAATTTGCCGTCATTTATCATATTCCTGCGTCATTCTTATACCCACCCTCCGTAAACACCTGACAAATAAAACGGAGTGCAAGAAGAATTAAAATGATATTAAAACTGCATTATCTGGCCATTTATCCTTCACCATTATGTATATCCTATAATCAGTTTTGCATTTACTCCTCATCTCTCTCTCTCTCTCTCTCTCTCTCTCTCTCTCTCTCTCTCTCTCTCTCTCTCTCTCTCTCTCTCTCTCTCTCTCTCTCTCTCTCTCTCTCTTACCCCTAAGAATGGGTATAGAGAAAGAGATAAAATATTTAACACGGACATTTTAACCGTCCCTCATATGTCATTGTGTGTTTAGTTTGTATTTACCATTTTATATTACTCTTATCAAGAACTGTACAAATTAAAGTCAAGATGATTCAATGTAATACTTTAACTGGGCATTGCGGTTTATTATTTAGTTCAATTTTCTTTTTGGTGGTAGTTGGAGGGCTTACCATTCACTCACGCTTTGTAATGATGTCTGTGGGTGACCCTACATTGAGTGACAAGGCAGCTGGTATCCTGTAAGCCAGAAAATCGTTTTCCACATCGGGTGGTAACCATACAAGCAAATGACACCTAGAGGCATAGTGTCAGGCGCTCCAGTCACATAGATCCCGTAAGGATTTAAATCCGAGGGAGTTATGAGGCTATTGCACATAAAATATAGCTCAGGGGTAAATGACGCTAGCCATCCTCATCTTAAATTTGGGGTCTGAGAAATTCCTACCCAATAGGACAAAAAAGGATACGATGATCGATAAATGGCTGGAATCTTCAGTCTTAAGTCTTTCACACTTTTCATATTCAGACTCCCCAGAACACTACAGAAGATGTGGAGTGAGAGAGAGTGAGCGAGAGAGAGAAAGAGAGAGAGAGAAGTGCCTTTTTTTGCCATCCATCCTTTAACCACTATACATATATACATACCCGGTATATATATATATATATATATATATATATATATATATATATATATATATATATACCATCTCATCTCATCAGCCGTTTGAGTGTCCACTGCAGGACCGGCCTATCCCTACCGAAGTGGGGACGATACAGCCAATGTATCTCTACCAAGTGGCTTAGGCTGTCTAGCAGAGATTGTATGTACGGTGAGAAGTGCTTGTAAGTGTAATTGTAGTGTTGGAGTGGCTTTGGATGTGTGTGTGTAGTCTGTGAATCAAACGTAATCGGCCCGCGCAAGCCGACGTGGGTGCAAGCATACTTTACAGTATGCGACACTGGTTCAACCACAGCACCCCTTGTGTCCGGCGATGCAGTATGTGGCCTGAAGAACGCTCCAAAAGTTTATTACCCTGGCGGGGCGCGAACCCTCGTTCTTCAGTGTACGAACACGCACACTTTACCACTGCACCACAGAGATTCGTTCTTCAGTGTACGAACACGCACACTTTACCACTGCACCACAGAGATTCCTCTTTCGTGTATATATATATATATATATATATATATATATATATATATATATATATATATATATATATATATATATAAAGCATCATCGTATTAAAGCGGTTTAATGTGCATTATCATTTACCTCATTCCAGTACAAATCATAGTTTGCATATGCCATAAAACCTGCGTCACAGCCAACCAGACCCTGCCACTGCACTTCCCCCTGATCCCTTCTTGATCCTTTCACAGGAAACCAGAATAAAACTAAAAAATACGTCTTCATCGTGAAGGGCTAAAAATAGTGCATTATCGTTTATCCCATACCATTATGTATTCTACTTTGCATTTACCATAAACCTACTTCGTCACAGGCAGCCGCACCCTCCTATCCTCCTCTCCCCAAAACCCTCTCGGTCCTCCCGCTTCACAAGACTTATTAGGACGCTTATGCTCCCTCGCTCATGCCCAAAAAAATCGTTCTTCCGATAACCATATTTTAGGCCAAGTTGTGAGCGAGGCCAGCCAGGCGTGTTTCTAGGCCAGACAACTGGTAATGGAGAGGATAAAGAGAGGGGTAAGGGAGAGAACGTCATATAAATAGAACGTGAGGAAAAGGAATAAATGGATGATGGTTAGAGAGACGTAAGCGCACATGACAGAAAAAGACGGTGAATACCAGTACGAAATGAGGTATGAAATTCGGGAATAAGGAAATAAAAGACAAACAGCTGGTAATGACGATGATGTAGAGAAAGGAAAGGGGGACTATAGGAGTGAAATATGAAATAAGAATATCGAATAAGGAAATGATTGACTGTTAAAGAAACATAACATAACTCTAGTACATGAGACTATTCCCGGCCACACTCTTAGGGATCAGCTCCCCACCCATCTCTTTTACTTCATGGACCCATTTTCACCCCATGGACCCATTCTCTTCCATGAACCTATTTTATCCCATGAGTATATTTTCCTCCATGGGGCCATTATCCCCACTGATCTGTTTCCCTCAGAGACCTTTTCTCTCCATGGATCTGTTTTCTCTCCCCTGACCTATTTTCCCTGCAATGACTTATTTGCCCCATGGACTAATTTCTCCATGGACCTGTTTTCACTTCATGGAAGAATTTTGCCCATGATCCTTTTTTTCCCATGTGAACCTATTCTTCCGATGGGGAAACACGAAATTCCCGACGACTTATTGATTGTTAATGTATCTCAACTATTGAACCTATGTTTCCACTTGAGCTCATTTCCCCAAAGGAAGAATACCTCCATGGATTTATTTTTCTACTTGGACCTATGACAACCGTGGATCTATTTGCTCCATGGACATAATCCACAGTGGACCTACTATCCCCCATTCCGCTACCCACCACCCCACTGCCCACTAATCCAGTGTATGAGTAGTAAACGCGACTCTTGACCAATCCTTCGACAAGCCACACATCCACCCAACCACCCAAATCAACCACCCATCAATCCACCAACCCACACACCCTGACTACCCTCTCACTCACCCCGCCTACCTGCTCCATCCGCCCACCTACCCACCTATCCATCTACCCACCCTGCTCACTTACCCACCCACTTACCTGCCCCATCCATCCCTCTCACCTGCCCTGCCCACCCACCTACCCACCCTGCCCATCCAACCACTCTAATCACTCACCCACCCATTCAACCTTCCAACCTATACCACATCGCAGACTCACTCACAATCCTCACCCCACCCTCCCAACCCGCACACAACCACACACTGTCCATCCGCCTGTCCGCCCACCCATTCCACCCATCCAACTACCCACCATGTCCACCCGCCTGTCCGCCCACCCATTCCACCCATCCAACTACCCACCATGTCCACCCAACCCTACCCCACCCACTCACCTACCCAACCCTACCACACCCACTTTGTCCACCCCGTCTGTTCATCCGCTCACTCCCTTCGCCCACCCCACCAGCCTAATCATCTGCCCACCAACTTTCCCACACGGCCAACCACCTCTACCTGGAGGACGAACTGCAAGTTTACACACACACACACACACACACACACACACACACACACACACACACACACACACACACACACACACACACACACACACACACACACACACACATGCAGAGAGAGAGAGAGAGAGAGAGAGAGAGATTTGCGCACACGACACAAGTGAGAGTGAATACGAAACAGGAGTAAGAAAATAAGGAATGAGGAACAAAAAGACGGTCAGAGTGAAACATAAGCACACACAACACAAAGGGTACGTTTGGACAAATACGAAAGAGGAATCAGTAAAATAACAAAAAAAAAAAAAAAAAAACAAGCAATAGCATGAAGCAAATGAGAGGCATAGGAGAAAACTGGAGGATAATTAGTAAAAAAAGATAAAAATAATGTTGATCATTAAATAAGAAAGGCGAGAAAAATGAATAATAGATGACTGGAAAATAATACGAAAGGAAACGAAGGAAACGCACGATGACTGGAAATAAATGCGAAAGGACAGTAAGAGTATAAGTGATGGTCAGATACTAAAGAAGAGGAGAATAGGGGAAGAAGGGCAGGCCAGGGATGAATGCTATCTACCTTTCTATCTATAGCCCGACGCCCTAATCCCGCAAAGGGTGGCCGCAGACAAAACGCCTCCAAGTCACTCTCTCACCCACCATTTGACTACCCTCCCCCCAGCTCACCCCCCCCTCCCTCATATACCTCTCAACTCCATCCCTCCACCTCATCCTCGGTCTACCCCTCCCTCTCCCTCCCTCTACCTCACCTACATACACCCTCTTAGTCAGTCTTTCATTCTCCATTCTCTCCACATGTCCAAACTACCTCAGTGTATTTCTCCTAATCTTCTCAACCACATCCACATCTACCCCACAACGTTCCTTCACTTCTTCATTCGTCAAACTGTCCCTCCACATCACTCCACATGCTCCTCTCAAGTAACTCTTTTCCACTGCTCTCACTCTTGACTTGTTCCTCTCTTGCAAGGTCCACGCCTCGCTTCCATACGTCAGGGTAGGGATCACAATACCATCATGCAGTGACTTCTTAACTTCCATTCTCACCTCCCTATTTCTCATCACTGCTTTCAGTGTACCAACAACCTTCCTTCCCTGCTGTACCCTTTCACGTACTTCATCCCCCAGAGTTCCATCCTTACTCATCACACTACTCAAGTACTTGAATGCACTCACATTCTCCATATCCTCACCATCCAACCTCACTGCACACTCTGTGACTTCATTCCTCTCAAACACCATAACTGTACTTTTGTTTACATTAACTTTCAGCTTCCTTCTCCTACACACTGTCCCAAATTCATTCACCAAACCTTGCAACTCCCATTCATCTTCACTCAACAATACTGTATCATCAGCAAACAGCAACACCGGAAGCTTCCAAATCTCACCCTCATTCAATAGGGGCAGCCCCACATCCACTGCCCTACCTTGTACCTCCTTTACAACCCCATCCATATATATATTAAACAGCCATGGAGACATTACACACCCCTGTTTCAGTCCCACATTGAGATCAAAGAACTCACTCAGCTCACCATCCACTCGCACCGTAGCCCTAGCTCCCTCGTACATACTCTTCACAGCACTCAACAATTTCCCCTCCACACCATATATTCTTAATACCTTCCACATACCTTGCCTATCTATTCTGTCATAAGCTTTCTCCAAGTCCATGAAGGCAGCATACACTTTCCTTCCCTTCTCTAGATACTTCTCCACTAAACATCTTAGAACAAATATCTGATCTACACACCCTTTTCCCTTCCTAAATCCCCCTTGTTCTTCTCCAACTAGCTCCTCTGTCATATGCCTAACCCTATCAATGAGTATTCTACCATATATTTTACCAGTCACACTAAGAAGGCAAATACCCCTGTGGTTACCACATACTTCTCTCTCCCCTTTTCCTTTGTACAGAGTAACAATTATACCTGATTTCCAGTCCTCTGGAACCCTTCCCTCTTCCCAAGCCAATCTACACAACTTCCATATCCACTCCACAACAATCTCACCCCCATACCTAAGCATTTCACCACACACTCCATCAATTCCTGGGGCCTTTCCCAGCTTAATCTTCTTCATCGCTTCCACTACTTCCGCCCAACTGATCTCTTCCTCCCTCCTCTCATCTCTTCTTCTCCCAGCCATTCCCCAACCACTTATACTCACATTGTTCTCGCTCTCTACATTCAACAAATCCTCAAAGTGCTCCTTCCATCTCCTCAATTTCTCTCTCTTCTCCACCAACAATCTATTATTCCTATCTTTCACTCCCCTATTATTTCCCCTTTCACACTGCCTTACTTTCTTTACCTCCTTCCAAAACAATTTCTTACTCTCCCTCCACTTCACACTCAGATTCCTCCCAAACTCTTCATCCACTTTCTTCTTACTCTCCTTCACCAGTCTCTTAACCTCCCTTCTCCTGCTCACATATACCTCTCTCTTCTCTCTCTCATCTTCTCCCCTACCTCTACTCGTCAACCATTCACCATATGCCTTCTTCTATTGTTCCACAGCTCGTTTCACCTCATCATTCCACCATGCTGTCCCTTGCACACCCTTGCATCTCCTCCTCACTCCACAAACCGCCTCACACGCTGCGCCTATCTCTTCCGTGAATATCTTACATACGTCTTCCACCACTTCCATCTGCTCTACCTCATACCTTCCCAATCTTTCTTCCACTATGCTCTTATACTCTGTCATTTTCTCACTATCTTGCAATTTCTCCACTCTTATCACAGGAGCTGCTTCCTCCTGTCTTCCCCTTCGCCTCCTCAACCACTTTCTTTGCATCTTTACCTTGGCCATCACTAAGTGATGGTCCGAGACTCCATTCCCCCAGACTCTCCACACTCTTGCATCCAACACTTGTCTTCTCATTCGCTCATCCACACACACAACACAATGCAAAACAAGGAAATAAATGACAAATGGAGAATAGGACCTAAAAGAAAGAGGGGATTTATTTGAGGTAATGAGAAAATGAATTATGTTTAAGCGACATCAGGGAACACAATAAAGAAACGGCATAAATGAAAAGCAGGTGAAGAATGGATAAGACATAATTCTTTTTTATATGATGCCTGACGCCGTAGCTTGTAAGGTGTGGCCTCGACCAAGGAACATTTATGCATTTTTCTCCCTACTCGTTAATACCCTCATGTAACAAGACATAATAATTATAATTCTTTATGTCTCGATTTGCCGTATATTTTCCTCGGATGATATGTATTTAAAGGTTTATGATGATCCCTTGCTAAGCGTGTGATGATGATGATGATGATGATGATGATGACGATGATGCAAGATTGGTTCATCCTTGAACTAAATGAAAGTGATTAGCGCTGTCTGGTATTAGAGACACAGGTGTTTCATTTCCTGGGTAACGTTGATGGAAATTACAACATATTTACCACAGCAAAATCTGACGCTAGCCGGAATAAAATACAAAGTTGACATATCGCAACAAAAGGATCAGGAAATGTTGAATTGGGCAAAGGAAGATAATATGAAGTGATGGTTGGTATATCGCAGTTAGGAGAATGGAAATGTGCTTAGGTGAAGAGGATTGTTGAGTTTAAACAGAGGGAGATAGTAAGAGGCAAGAGTAGGTATCGTATGTTTTAGTTAGGAGAAAGGGAATGAAGCTAGGAGGAGGTAAATGTACAATTAAAACAGAGGAAGGTAAGAGGTGTGAGTAGGTATACAGTATGTCAGTTAGGAGAAGGGAACTGCATGACTTAAACAGAGGAATATATTACGAGATGTGAGAAGGTGTATGTTAGTTAGGAGAAGGGAGGTGTGTAAGGATAGGGAGCATCTTGCATGGGTAAAGAGGCGGGAGTATGGAGAAGAAGGGCCTTAATTATTCACAGTGCGTCGGCTTCTGGCTAATAAAAACTTCCAACGCACCTCCCATTTTCTTCCTCTGTAGAATCTCTAAATTATTCAGCATTATGTAGCCAGGAAGCCATTCCCAAGTCGAGGAAAGACGTCTGGCGGTATCAGGGATAAGATATTTCTGGTGTCATCAGGGGGTTACCAAAGACTGCTTAACACCTATGTGGACGGAAAGTCACTCTCATGCTGAATGAAATCGTCTGGAGGTGGCAAAATAGTTAAGATTATGATTTCCACTCATCATCATCATCATCATCATCATCATCATTTCGACCTTAACTCATCATGATATCTGAGGCGCCGTGTAAATGAGCTACCATTTCCCACAGCTCTTAGGTTCTTGACTTAGGTAGTCTTATCTGCTTTACTCTTGCAATGGAGAGATGCTTTCACGTTGTGGCACTAATACAACGGAGTAATTGATCTCCCTCAACTCCCTCCCTATCCCCCCAAAGGAGGATGGTGGATAACAGACGTGCATCCTCAGCATCCAGTCCACAACTAACATGTTTCAGATGAACTTTGGACTACACCAACAACTACTACTACCACTACTACTACTACAGTCAGATAATCTTATTCTGCTAAAGTAGGGTACCGCGTAGCGAAGATGCTAGGAACAACCCACATAAACCCCTCTAGTATAATGATGACTCTTTGTATTTTACTTTTCTACCACTAAACGATGTTGTTAAGAAACCTTGCGTTAAACAAATGTTACACAGGTTAACATTACCTGTGTCATTGACCATTTTCATCATTATCAAATTCATCATAATATATACGGAAACTTAGGCCTAGGGAAGTTGTGAGAAAATACCTGACATAGTTCATAACTTTTCAGATTCACACATTATCACCATCACTTCCGAGAGAACCGTGATCAGTGAGAGGGCGTCGGACTTATTCAAAAACCTCACCAGGTCAAAGTCACTTGTATATTTTCTCACCATCATCACCTTCCCTGGACCCATGATGCATTAGGCATCGTGAAAATAAACTGTGATATTCACATCCAGTATTATCCAGAGTTATCATCTAAGTAGCAACCATGATCTCTGAGACGTCTAGCAAATGAGTTCACAACCTCTGCGTTTTTTTTTTTTTATCCACTTCTTGCTCCACTCCAGACAAATTCATTAAATTCAACAAAATTAACTGGGAAATAACAGCGTTAACTCTACTTGCATCATTCTTCATCATTTGCACTAGAAACAAGATCCTTTGAGAGGTCATAGAAATTAACTCAGAAACCCTCCATTTCCTGACCAGCTCTGTTATCATCGGTATCATTATCATCAGCAGCATTATTTGTTCTGAAATCAAGACCTCGGAGACATCATGTAAAGTAGGTCAGTATGTACGTCACCCTCCAGAACTCCAGGCAGCCAGGCGGGCAACTCGTGACGCAGGGAGCACAGTCCTGGTGGCCTCACTAACGGGCATCAGAATTCAGGCCAGCACACCGCCGCACCAACACTCCCTCCGCCTCTCACTCCTGTTCCTTAACTTTCCATTAATTTATTTACGTCCCCGCAGGGCAAGTTTGTGAGGCCGAATGTTCATCGTGTTGGTCCAGGATGTTATCTCTGGTAGCTTCCCTCCAGGCACTCGCACTCCTCCTTTTTTTCTTTTCGTACCTGAAACTCCAGCTTAACTTTTCGTCTGGCTGGAAAAATAAATGAACTGTTTGTTACGAGTCAGTTAACTTCTACAGAACGATTGTGTCTGTTTTCTATTCTCATTGTGTAGGCAGATTAATTCTTACCACGTCCAAATTATTTTATGCAGCTTTGGGCCGATATCTCATAATTAAGAGCTAAAAATAATCTCCACTAACCCTTGCAGTGCACCAACATCAATCTTTATAAACTCTACGAACGAGGAGAGAAGGGTGGCATTATTTTTTCTCAGGTTTGCCCCTCAACAAGAACATCCCCCCCCCTCCCCTCACTACTAACCCCCTGGGGAGATTGGAATGTCAGTGGCATGTCTCCCTTTGTCTGTCTGTCTGTCTGTCTGCCATTAATCTCTTCTTAACTGAAATTATTTGGATATAAGATGGCATACACATATACTTAGAGAGAGAGAGAGAGAGAGAGAGAGAGAGAAGAATGTCATCCCTGCCCAGCCCCCCAGCTCACTCCCTCTTTCCTCCTCTAATCAGCCCCAGATAAAACACGCACCCTTTCATTAAATATAATTTTTTTTATGTGGATATAAAGAGGAGTAATAAAGATCTGGAGAAAATATGAGTTGAACAAGCAAGAAAATAGGGTAACGAGCCAGAACATCGTTCATATGGTCGGACCCGAATTAGTTACTCTTTTATGCATTTTCTCATAATTTGGGGAAGTACTGATTTCACTTGGACATATTATTTTCTCTCTTTCTCTCCCCTCCTTCTCTGTCTCTGTCTCTGTCTGTCTGTCTGTCTGTCTCTTTGTCTCTCTCTCTCTCTCTCTCTCTCTCTCTCTCTGTTTTACATTCACGTCCTCTCACTAACTTTCCCTAACTCTTTCATGCGTACTCATTGACTTTCACTCTTCCTCTTCCACAGTCACTCCAACCTTCCCACTCCACTCATCTTTACTCAGTTTCTCACAACCACCCACTCTTCACAATCGTACTCCTTCTCTTACACTAGAGCGCTTTCACTGAAAATCTTGTTAGCTCTCCAACACTTTCACGCTAATCTCAAAGTGTAATTTTTATGAGAAGAAAAAATAACAAAGGTTGAGTCAGCAAAGATATTCTCTCCCCCATGAAAAATAAAAAAGCAAAACAAAAGAGAGCCAAGTTCAAGATTCATCCAATCTGAGATGCTTGTTCACACAGGTTACAACGACTGAGGGTCATAGACATGTGGAAATACAGACTGAAGAAGACAGTTCCAGAGTTGGCCTGATGTATATATGAAGAGCTGGAAGTATCAGTTAAGTCCTGCAGTAGAGAACTGGACAGGAAACGAGTGTGAGCCTGCCAAACGGGTGCTTCGCGAATGATGTAATGGAAGAGGGATGCAAGCAGACAGTTCACAAGAACAATGGCCACTGAAAGAAAATGATAATAAAGAGACAAAGATACAGCAGTGTGGCGAAAAAAGGAAAGCTTGAAGGGAGTCAGTAGGAGGAGGGCAGTTGAGGAGGCGAAAAAACCTTGACTCCACCCTGCTTAGAAGAACTGTTTGTGAGAAACCCTTCACACATGAAAGTTATACTCCACACCGAACTGAATAAGACCCCTGGACAAAGTTAACAGCTGCGCAGAGATAAAGATGGCATAGAGTCAGCTTATCACACCTAATCTCTAGGAAGCGGATTTGGCAAGAGACGTATTATGATCTTTCCATGAAATATGATCTCTCCATGGAGGAAAAAAAAAACTAAGAATATTTAGAAAGGGAGAGGCCTGAGCTACAAATTGCTAAATATTAATGAAGACCATTGTAGAGGAACTTGGGAGTTAACTGATGAAGGAATTCAGTTATTGATGCACTAAAAATAAAAAGGTCAATTTTATCCCAATCAGAAAAAAAAGAACCAAGTCAGAAACCGGCTATGCCATAGCTTCATAGCGTGACTGCTGAAGGAACTGTTGCAATGGACACTGTAAGATGCGGGTAGAAATGTGAAAGGTTGATCCATCAATGTATGAGTGAAATGGATTATATTTTAGGCTCAGAAGATCTTTGATGAATAGCACGAAGAGAAATGGTGACCAAAAAGCACCCCGGGGAACACCACGGCATACAGCTTTAGAAGAACAGTGACTATCTACAGAAAAGGTACAGAACGACCGAGGAGGAAGCTGGTAGTGAAGGCAAAGACAGAAGAACAGAAACCGTAAAAAAAAAAAAAAAAAAAAGGCACGACTCGATTCGAAGCCCAGTACAAGAACAAAGGTTTCACCATAATCTTAAATGGAGGATGACCAAATGTCAGAAAAGAAGGTGAGCAGATAGCCAGTGGAGCATCTCTGGCGAAATAAGACTGGCGGTGAGAAAGGTTATGAGAGGAAATATGCTTCAAAATCTTCCTGTAAAAGGCAGATTTAAAACTTTAGAAACACAGGGCATTAAAGTAATTAGGGTGGTAGTTGGCGAGCTGGGAACGGTCGCTTTTCTAAGTGACAGGCTGAATTAGAGCGAACCTCCAGCAAGAAGGAAAGGTACAAGTTGAGAGACAAAGTGAAGGAGTTTACTTATGTAGGATGTCAGCACGTAAACACATTTTTTTAGAATAACAGAAGGGATCCCATTAGAACTGTTTGCTTTAATAGTACCGGTACTGAGGTTAGTGAAAGCAAAAAAGTAAATTTTTACTTTTGAATGAAGAAGTCATAGGTGGAAGGAGATGGAAGCATTGCACTGGAATCGTCTAAAGTGGAATTGAAGTAAAAAGTTGGGGCGAAAGTTTTGATTTATCAGCAGAGTAGAAGAAAGAACTACTTGACCGGAAACAAGGAGGGAAAGAGGAATAAGAAAAGTTATTAGAAAGATTTTGACAAGGTGCCATAAGAAGCAAGAATTATTTGAAGAAGAGAGTTTAGGACTGTTTGAAAGTGTGACATTATTCTTAGAAAAACGAAAAACAGATATGATACTATTCTAGGTAAACACATAAAGCAATCGAGCTTCAGAGGTGAGTTGTCATCAGTTCCTTTTGTAGGCCACCTCCTTTGTGAACAGGATTAGAACAAGCATTTTAATATTTTTTTTTCTCAGATGGTAAGAGAAAGGAATTTATGCTTCCATGCCTGACACAAAGCTTCTATGATATCTTAAGCACACCCAAATGGTTAGCAGCAATGAAAACAATAGTTATTTCGGGAGTAATAAAAAAAGCACTGCCTGGGGACTTCCTAATCTGCAGCTCCAAAGTGCCACAAACGATGCTTCGTGGATGGTCCACAAACCCCACTGGAGCAATAAGGCAGGTTACTTAGAGAAGACTGTGATAGGAAGAGGCCAATGAAGGGGTAAGATTGACAGAGTAAACAGAAGAATACCTGTATGAAAAATGTCATGTGTCATAGAACTTTTCAAGCTGGCCAGGGATATAGGTGGGATGCTATACAAGCAGTTACAGATCATTAAAGATAGAAGAGATGTGGGCCTATTACAAGCTGGGTGTGGTGACTGATGAGAAGAGCCAAAGATGATGGTGAACACTGAAATCACCCAAGATGGAAATTTCAGAGAGGGAAGAAATGAAAATAGTGGATTCCACTTTAGAGGCAGAATAGTAAAAGAATTTTGCATAGTCAACAGAATTACGGGACATGTTAGCCGTACAGATATATTTAAACAGAGAATGACAGGAATGTCAAAACCAGAGTGTACATAACTCAAAGGATTTTAGTTCAGGAAGACGAGAGCAAGTTCGGTTAAGTACATGCAATACACACAACAGCCAACTTTGGCTTTGAAAAAAGTTTAGAGAAAGTAGGAGGCTACTGAGATGGAATAACTATCAGCCACCTAAAATACCTGCTTCTCAGTGAGGAAAAGTTTAGGCTCAGAGTAGGAGAGGTGGTATTCATCAGGGAGGAAATTAGGGGACAGGCGCGAATATTGCAGGAATGAATACACAGTGTGCCAGGCAAAGGACCAGAAATTTGCTCGTCACTGGGAGAGGGCTTGGTGGAGGCATTTATGGTTCCCCCCTCCCTCTTCATGGACTGAGACCGGGTGTTCAGACGCCATTTTACGAGTATAATTTATGGAATAGAAAGTGCGATGTGTAATACGCATGTAGTTTGACGCAGAGAGTTAGTGAAAGGTGCTTAGGAGAGTATGCTGACTTACTCGATGCATTACTGAAACACTGAAATACTGTAGGTTAGCATAAAGAGGTGATCGGAAGCTAAATCATGGGGACTAGTCATACGGAAACTCCAGCTTTCCGTATCATCAAGTTTTTATTCAGCTTGGGAATATCATCTTGTTAGATTGGTGCTACAGTCTCATCCCTGTATGTTCACTTATTCATTCACTCACCCTCATTTTCTCACATTGTTGCTTACAATTATTCCACTCACACTCTTTGCACACTCACTCATAGTCACATTCTCATTCACTCAAATTTACTTTCTGGCACTCTTTTCCATACACTCTGAACTACGTTGATACCCATTTACTCACCTATGACACCCTCATTCCACTGTCTTTACCCATTCACTTATTCAATTGCTCTTTCTCCCCATCATACCCACCCTCACACTCTTACTCTTGCATCCAACATCTTGTACTTCCACAGAAACATTTATCGCAGATTTAGGTATGGAATTGTATTTAAATTCGGATAAATAAGGTTATACACATTTCTTATTTGCTTAAGGCAAGTGAGTAAGCCTGTGTCAGATACACACTTCAGTTGTACATGATCTGCATGACAACCAACTGTATGTGCTGTCATATAAAAACAGGGGAACTCAGTTTGCTCTCTGTCTGTCCGTCTCTACATATATATATATATATATATATATATATATATACTTAGCAAAGCTCCATCATACAACTACCGAATAGTACAGTGTCACGGAAAAAATAAATCGTATGTAGCTTAAATCAGATACGAACCGATGGCGTGTGTTATGTAAGTGCAGAGACAGACGAACAAGCAGTATCCCCAGGCTGGCAGGAATGTAGTGAACTTTGTTTACCTGGGCTGTGGTTTCGCAATATTTTAACAAAAAAAATCCCGTTTAATCAAACCAACCGACCTACTTTACGGAAGGCACTCGCGTGGACAACAAATATCACCTGATTGTTGGATTTTCGACAGTCCTCTCAACAACAACAAAAGCCTTATACATACAGTGGTACATTACAATCAGCCAGTGTTGTAGTTATAATGACTGACCCATTAGCATCATAGAAACATCAGTTAGTGAAATATATATAGTATGTGTTATGCAGCATGTCAGGATGATTGCAATTCTCATGGTTCCACAGTTTCTTGTTGCACATTAACGATCGTATTATACAAATAGCAGCTTTTAGTTAACGTACTTTTCTTCACAGTATTGTCCTTTAATGGTAATACAGCAACGATGTATATATTAGCTCCTTTTTGTTAGTAAGTTTGCAAGGCAACAGCAGGATGACCTGGAGCAACGGAGCCCAGGATCTTTATTGGTGTTTCGGCAGCTGGTGACCTTACCTTGCTGTCTTTTGTTTCTTGCATGGACAGTATCATAGCACCTCAAACCAACTGATCATGTACCGTTATTAGTATAAGCAGCAGCAGCAGCAGCAGCAGCAGCAGCAGTAGTAGTAGCAACAGTAGTAGTTACAGCCCAAGTCTCATCTGAACGTGAACCCTGTGGACTGCAAAGTGAAGCTGCCATCCTTCTGTAGCTCATGATTCTCTTTTCGGGGGATAGGGAGGGAGGTGAGAGACATTTGCATAATTAGACTGCGGAGCGACCTGGTTATCTCGGTGCTCCCGCATGAAGGGGTCCCTCTCCGACACCTACTGATGATATCAAGGGGCAAAGTAAGGCAAAATTAGCTGGTTTTTATCGCATAACTGCGGCTTAGAGCGTGCAGTATCATGTCCCGCCCACTCCAGTATACACCTTCAGTGTAATGATGCCTGATGTCTTATATATTTTTTTTCTTCTTCAGACCAGCAGATGATTATTATTCAGTTAATGGGAGGTCTCTAGTAACGAAGGGGATTTGACAAGTCTCCATTATCCACTTCAAGATCACAACGTCTTTTAGGATGTTCTAGCAAAATGTGAACGATTTTATTACCTCGGGTGAAGCCAAGCATACTGAAAAGATTAATTTGATCCCCATGTTGACACGCTGACAAATGAAAATAGATTACGAGTCTGTGTTTATACACGGAAAATGAATTACAAAAAATTAAATGTACCATAAAATATTAACTGAGTTTCGTGGCAGCTCTACGAGAAAAGGCCGGGCAACAGCCATCCACGCCCTCACATTGCTCCCAGCTTCAGGCACCCCACCTTCCAGCTGGCATCTCTGAAAGCGAAATATAGACTAGTACTTTCCTTTCTCCCCATTTCTTTCATCCCATTCCTATTGCTTCCTCTCTTACCACCCTTCCCATAAACCACCTTCAGATTAATTCATTCACTAGGAGTCTTCTAAGAGGAATTAAATTGTTTGGTGATAACAAGAATAAAGTAAAAAGACGTTATCGCACTAAAGGGGGTTAACAAAGATTGCTTCTGACACCATGACTACGCCTAATGGCCTCTGCAACCCTGATCAAAATCGTATGGTGGTGGTAGGAATGAAAGAAAATAGCTTTATCATACTGAAGAGGTGTTCTTCCATTGAATGTTTTTCACTCTCACCCTTTTCGTTCACTCCATCTCGTAAAGGCGAATGGCCTGTATATGGAACATTCTATCTATGTACATGACAAGGTGTCTGGCCTTAATTGCTGTCGAACGGCGCATCAAATGACCCAACCCAAAGCTCACCAATGGCTTTAAATTCGCTCAATTTTCGGCCCTTATGGCACCATAAATAAAATTATACACTCCACCAAGAGGAGGCAGATCACTGTCACATTTTGCTCCTCCTGTGTAAAAGATAAAGTATACATAAAAGCAGCGACGTATTTAACTCAGAAAGTAAAGCAGGCTATCTGCTCTGAGATTTTTTTCTGCTGACGCTTTATTTTGACGAGGAAAAAGTGTTGTTAATACACCAATGTTTGCTTTCTAAACAAGTGGTCGCCTCGTAAAGTAGGTTCTGGCGTGATGGATGCTCATATACTTCACCGAATTAAAAAAAAAAAAAAAATGGTGGTGGTGTAGTAAATCGGATCGCAGCAGCAGCACCCTCGCTTGAGCTAATATTGCTTGCGGTGATAGAGTGTTCGGGCATACCTGCATTAGCCGTGCTCGGTGAAAAAGCGGGAGCGAGTGTTGTGTGGAGGCACGCCGTATGAATTTTTATTTTTGAGCGTACCCTTCGTAAAATGCAGCATATGAATGGCTGCATTTTCCCTGCTCCCCTTTTGCATTTTTCTCTGCCTCAAATTGTCACTTTTTATCTGCCCTTCAAATATAGAAGAATGAGCTAATATTGGTATCATATATTCGTCGCTTTTGCAAACAGTTGTTGCTGGAATCGACCCCAACTCATCTCCTCTTCATTTAGTAACATAATTACCAGCGGTCTTGTGTCATACGCCCTTTAATACCATGTAATCATATGCAGAATATCATTATGGTAATTCGATCACATCCCCTTCCTGTCGCTGCCTCTCTAACACGATTATTCTAGGACCTGTCTCGTGACACTGTGATTAGGGGTCCCTCAGTGATGGTAACGTGCGGGAAAAGGGTGAATGGAATTATAGCTGTGAAAGCTGCTTGTTTCATTCGGATACTTGTTTTGCTCCCAAATTTATGTCTCTCTCTCTCTCTCTCTCTCTCTCTCTCTCTCTCTTTCTCACACACTCACACACATACACACACACACACACATTAAACCAAACACATATTTTGTTCATAGCATAGACCACGACAAACACCAGGTAGACAGACCAACAGACGCTCATCGCCAACACACACACACACACACACACACACACACACACACACAACAATGCAACAAAATGGGCTCTATCCTGGTTAGTTTACGAGGTTTTGTGATTTTTCAAGACACCATAGCATCCACTTGCATGTATCTGGTGCAAGCCATATTAATATAAAGAAGATATAAAGAGCATTCGAGAAAATACTAATGTGTAAGATGCCAAATAAATCACCATGGAAGAGGTGCTACAAACTCTATGCCAAAGAGAATACGGTTGCTGTAAAAACAAAGAAATCAGCAGAGCCAAAAGCCAAACAAATTACATGGAACACACTGATCATAAATTTGCACCATGTACTGGAGAAGACGTCATTAAAACCGGTATTTGCCAGTAAAGTGAGCTTTGTGAGCGCTTGACTAGCGAGCGAGCGTTTGTTCATACGTCTTTCATTGTAAGTTCATCTTGATGTAAACTTTCAATATTTCTGGTGAGGTAGTTGAACAATGACAGAAGAATAATTGAGCTACTGTAAAATATATACTTTCTCATGTTTTTTCTCTCTCTTTGATGTTTTCTCTCTGGATGTGCATATAGGGAGCCGCCATAGCATTTATCACGCGCAATGTTCAGTTTTCTGCTCCCGACTTGCCGTGCCAACGAACTGCGTCGGTAAACGCTTGGCTATTGATCGAATGATAAAACCCAGAAATGGGGCGATTACTCTTGCTGATTTCATATCCTAAACATTGAAAAAACGTTCATATAAAACTATGAGCTTAATATAAGATATTTAATTGTTACAATTAATGCAAGAAAAGAGTGCTACAATAGGAAATCTTTTTTTTTTTTTTTATTTCATAATGTAGCATGTCAACTGAAGCCCTCGGTACATTCCCTTGGAAAGCTGGCATTCCAAGGGGTTTCTTTGGTCTGATGAGTAAATATATAGCTATAAAAAAATATTGAATGTATCTACAGTACTACTTGCTGAAAGAATCTCTCCTCTGACTCACAAAATAAAAAAGTTATCAGCCTCTGAAAACCATCGCGTTTGGGCCGTGTCCTGTCGGGCCGCTCTATCTCAACTGAACATTGAGTAAACATAGCTTCATTAAGCTTGCTTACTTCACTCGCTGCTCTCGCTCGCTCGTATCTAGCACTGTACACTGTTTGTTAACATTTTTCTCCAGATCTATTTAAAAAACACTAACAAAGACGAGAGAAGAAAAACAACATTCAGAAAAAGATCAGCTGACAAATGTTACGGTCTGCATTGATGAGAATTCTTAATTTATGTATATATGTATTTATACGTGTACAGTGAATGTGTTCTTTAAATCATATAATAATTAAACGGAACTAACGTGTGAGTAAATGTAGAAAATGTCTTTACCTTGGTTGGAGTTAGCACGTCAAGGAAGGAAGTCTGAGATCTGTAGGAAGGTTCGATTCTCCCACACAAGTCACGGACTCTCCACCAAATGTGAAGAAAATGTCTGGGGCAAATACCAGGAGCTAAAGTTTCCCCTCACAGTGCTGATTCCCACACGGTGCTGGTCTCACACTGTGGTGGGGCGGTTGTCTCACAGTGCTGGTTTCCACAGTGGTGTCCCCACACGATGTTGGTTCCCACACTGTGTTGGTAGTGTTACCGTCCCGTGCCCACATTGTGATGGTTGCCTGATAGTGCTGGTCTCCACATTGTTGTTGTTGTCTCACAGTTCTGGTCCCTTCACAGTACTGGTTCCTACACAGTGGTGGTAGTCTCACAGTGATGGTCACCACAGGTGCTGGTGCCCACACAGTGGTAGTTGTCTCATAATGCTGGTCCCTTTACAGTGCAGGCCCCCACACATATGATGATGCCCACATAGTAGTGGTTGTCTCATAGTGCTGGTCCCTTCACAGTGTTGGTCCCCATACAGTGATGGTTGTTTTGCAGTGGTGGTTTCCTCATTGAGAATGTCACTATGAAGCAGTGATTCGTTTTCATCCCATTAGCAGCGTTCTCCTGTTACGGAAACAGTGTCCTTACAGTGCAGTTTCCTCATAAAATATTCCCTCTCAGAGTCATTGCAATATAGTCCCTGCAATGTGGTCCACTCACAATGTAATTCCTTGACAACAAAATTCCCTCAAAGTACACACACTCCCATCAAATCATAACCGTCTCACAATACAGTCTCTTCAAAACGCAGTCTCCACACAAAAAAGTACATTCCCAACATAATAGTTCCCACGCCCCACAGTCCCCACACAATAAAGATCCCACACCACACAATCTCCACACACTACAATCTCCATACAATACAATCCTCACACAATATAATCTTCACATAGTACATTCACAACGCTATACAATCATTACACGGCACACTCCACACATAATGCAATCCCCACACAGTACTGCATAGTTCCCCATACCACACAGTCTTACACAACACAGTCCTCACACAATACAGTCCTCAAACAACAGAGTCTCCGAGTCCCCACACAACAGTCCCCACACAACACAGTCCTCACACAATACAGTCCTCAAACAACAGAGTCTCCGAGTCCCCACACAACAGTCCCCACACAACACAGTCCTCACACAATGCAGTCCTCACACAACACAGTCCCCACACAACACAGTTCCCACACAATGCAGGTCCCACCCAGGTTCAACACGGTCATTGTCTTTGCTGTTGTAAACTTGATTTAAAGTGGACAATGGGCGTTTTGTGCAATGGAATAATGCCTCTTAAATTTTTCTATGCATTCAAGCACTCCATTACATCTGACATTCTCTCTCTAGAGTATACTGTTGTTTGCTTAGATAAAAATTACTTGTGATTCAGGCGAACTTGTTATCGTCAATGGGTGGCATTCTCGTAAAATCATGGAGGTTCCTGGCGCCTCTTCTCGCCCTCATATTTCTGTATTTCATATTGATATTCTCGTGAAATTTTTTATTTATTGAAAACTTATTGCTCTTTAAAGAATACTAATAGAGCAAAAGAGAATGTCAACTCTTTAAGTAGGATGTCGTCTTTTGTTTTTGTATTGTTTGAAATATCAGGCTATGTAATTATATGTAAGGAGGTTCTCAGGCAATGAAAGGGATAAAACCAGTTTTCATTAACTCATTCAGTTCGATGTTGTGTGTCTATTTATTAAACATGCTAGCACGTGTGATTAATGGGTTAAAGTGTAAATGCCAAGAAATTAATCCAGTGATTCCGAGACGAAGACGGGGTCGACCTACCACAGACTGCTGGAGAGTATAATTTTTCACTGTTTCCCCCCGAAAACTAACGAGAAAAGTATTATTCTCTTAAATGCACTGCCTAATGTGTCTAAATTTAAGATGGCAGACACACCACACCCATTCTGACACATTCAGCCAGACTCAGACTTCATCACTTTATCTCTTCCGTTGTTTTTCTGAGTAACAAGAACCCTAAGGATTGCAGAATAGCTTTTGATTACTCATAATTATATTTTACTCAAAAAAAGAAGAAGTACAAACTTATGCTTTGAGGATACATTGTTGAAAATTCGCTACTTTTTTTTTTTTTTTTACTAAGAGATAGGTCCTTGGCAGTTTTACCTAAACAGAACAAAATCTACATGTATACTACCCAATCAAAATTAAATATATTATCAGAATGACTTGGTCATATGATTAACCAATAAAAGATATCTAGTTGAATCATCTGTTATTTCCCATTACAGTAATAGCTGAATCACCACATTTTAGTGGTGTCATTACTAGAATTGTCACCTGTGCTACATGTATGATCATTATTTACCTTCATGAATATTTTATATAATTATCGCATTTATTAAGACTGCTTACCGACACTATGAAAACATTATCACGATGACTATCATTTGCCACTCTCAGTATTACATTAACTTTATTTACGGACACCAGTATTCCATTTACCATCGATAATTGTAACTATTAATTGTATCAAAAGTTAAATCATCACCATTCTCAGCTAGGTTCGTTACACTGCTACACAAGCATACTTCGCATGAACATTTTTTGTTATTTTTCCTCCGAGTGCATCATCTGGTAAAGCAATTCGTTTTACAACGGTATCTCACCATAAAAAGTTCATTTCCGTCCCTCGTTCTATTGCTTAGGACAAAAGTATTGCCAGCCTTAAATCTGTCAATCCCATTTTTATGACACCACATACCTAAAAGACCCGTGAGCCCTCCATGAAATTATTCGGCACCCTTGTGGTGTGATGAAATATGACGTATGGATCAAGCATTCCGAGTTACCAACACGAACAAATGAACACGGAGTGCTCATCGCACCCAAGGGTGCCGAATAATTTTTAGTGCGTGTACATAAAGATATACTCCCAAGCTGTGGCAATTAGCTGTAGTTGCTGCTGGTGGGGGCAGTTTGGGATCCACAGATGACTTACTAACAACGAAATATTTGGTGAACAGCTGCATTCTGAGGAAACAAGCATGGCTTCTTTGTAGATTAAATGCGATTTATGTCAATCAACTACACAAGAGTCATTAAGGCAGATAATCACTATGGTGTTAAAACCTGAGTAAGGGAGGTACTGCGACCTCGACCTCCCTTTCCTCTCAAGTATGATTGTCATTATTTTTTCAGGGTGGCTTACAGAGATTTCACCTGCAACTATGACTTCTACCTTTGTGCTTTCTTGGTTACTGAAGACACTGACTTGATTTCTATAGTTCGCTCCGTCATTTATCAATCTCATTAAGTCTCCCGTCTCTAGACCATGAATTTCAGATGGTGTGTATTAATATTATGAAATTCAAGCTTGGATCAACCACCGGTTTGAGAAGTGCACTGCTCCAACATCCAGGTGAATGTTTTGGCCCATGCCTTGGCTCTCGTCAGAAATGTATGTTAGGAGTAAATATGTATCATAACCCACCAGAAATGTAAGTTCTGCGGTGCTATCTGGGGCAGCAACAACAGCTTGAGTAATAGGCAGATTCACATCTGCCTTGGCTTGGCCTGAACGGCGCTCTTGGCTATGTCGGTGGGTTCGTTGCCTTTGGTTCCTTCTTCCTCACATAAAAAAAAAAAAAAAAAATCTGAGCAGCGTAATGAACAACTTTTTTTTTTTTTTTTTTTTTTTTACCAAGCTCATAACGAAATATTAGGTATTGTCTCTAAAAATCAAGGAAACTAAGGAATGTATAGTTGGGCAGAAATATATACTAGAACGTCCCATTTGTACTTAGGTCATATTGGTATCACCAAACTGGTGCAGCACAATGAGGAGCCTCATACCTAGCATACCACTGGCATAATTCATCACAGGCTGCACATGCCATCAATGGATTCTGTAAAGGAAAACACCTCCATTCAAGATGCACAAAACATCTGGAGACACTGGAATTGATTTGTGGATGTATTTCCAAACAGCATCAGCATAGGTGATCTCACTATTATTTCGTGGTGTATGTGAGTCTCCAAACAGTGCTTGGGGATAAGTGCATAGCTCTTTGTGATACACTTCCAAAGACTGGATGCCTACTAAAAATAAATTCCTAATCTCTTTATAGTAACTTCAAGAATCATTATGTTGGACCTTTACCAACCAGTCTCTCGGATACGTTATCTTCTCGTCATCCTCACCAGCCGCCCATCCTCACCAGCCGCTTAAGCACTATCAACATTTACAGGTTCTTTAGTTTCAGCCCCAACAACAATGTTGCGCTGAACGGGATTCTCATTAAAAGAGCTTCTCGGAGACTGAAATTCAAGTATGTCTGCTTTGTTTACCATGTCTGCCACATGCCCATACTATGAAAAGTTGCTATGTTGCTTAACTGTTGCCGAGAAGACACATTAATTCCTATTTGGTTATATTTATCTGAACACGTGCTGGAGTAGACAGGAGACACACAAGACAATCTGTCTCACCCATATGCATTTCTGATCTTCTGGTTTGCGTGTTTTGTAATACAAAATCATTTGGAAGAAAAAAATGGGATGATATTGTATGAACTGTAGAGATTTGTACTAGGCATCAGGTGAAATGGCGGCCTTCATAAAAATTAAGAGCTATTCCATTACATGGATTTTAAGATGTTTTGTGTTTTTCATTTTTTGCACTCTTTGCCATTAGTGATTAGTTACTTTATACTCTGACAAAAAAATAAAGAAGTGATTGGGGACCTGAAAAGTCCACGAGTATACGGCACAATGGCTGAGGATTAAAAAACACAGTGATTAGCCAAGCTGGTTGTTTGGCAGGCAGAGACAGCGTCCCAGCTTCCCGTCATTTGTATAATTTTCTCAAGTATTTTTCCTCTTTTTGCTCCCGTACCTCATCCTTAATGCAGTTTGATATAGTCATCCCCATCAGTGCTTCGACTCCTCTACTTTTCTGTGCCATTTTCCATTTTGCCTTTCGTGTTTGATTTTTTTTTTCTTTCATTTAAGTTTTTTCTTTTACATCCCCCCTCACGTCCTCCTCCTTCCTCTGCTTCTTCCCCGTCGTTCCTCTACTTTTTGTTTTCTTTCCTCTCCTCGTTCACCTTATGTTTTCCCCTCCATTGTCTTCTCCTATCCTACTCTACCCCATCGGCTTCTCTCCTCTCCCTCTTTCTTTTCTCTCTTTATCTTCCTTCTCCTCATTTCTCCTCTCCCTTCTTATCTTCTCTCTTTTCGTTTTCTGTCTAGTATGCCCTCAGCTTTTCTCTCAATATTTATATATTTTCTTTTCCTTTCCCTATAGCACCTTGCTTCATTTTATTATATCCCTTTTTTTTTCTCTCTTCTTTTCTCCTCTTCTCTCTCTTCACCTTTTCTTTCCTGTCCTTTCCTCACTCCCCTTCTGTCCGATGTCATCAGCTATTCATTCCCCACATTCTCCTACACAATTCTGTCTTTTTCCCCTTCCCTCTCCATTCAAGTCTTGTTTCCTCTTCATCTTTCCCTTCTCCCATTCTCTTCTCTCCTCACCTCTCTCAGACAGCAATAATGTATCTGTTGGTGGCCATCAGTGTTGTAAAGGCGAACCATTGTCCCCCTATCAGTAAGGCAAAGTTTCCCTGATGCTGGACTCTGGGATGCAGCGTTCATGATGTGATGAGGCCAGGAAGCCGATAAATGTGTGTGTGTGTGTGTGTGTGTGTGTGTGTGTGTGTGTGTGTGTGTGTGTGTGTGTGTGTGTGAGAGAGAGAGAGAGAGAGAGAGAGAGAGAGAGAGAGAGAGAGAGAGACGAATGATAGAGAATAAAGGGGAGTGAGGACTGTTAAAAGAATTATAAAGAGAAATGGAGGAGGATCGGAAGGAGAAGGAGAGATTAAATTCAGAGGGAGGAAATTGGAGAGGGTTTCGCTCGAGGGTGCTCCTGTCACATCATTATAAGGGCGGGTGGGAGTGGCAGGCGGTGCGGGGAAAAGCACCGTGGAGGAGGACGAGAGGCAGGCACTCACGAATGATAAAATTGTCAGGCACTGTGGAAAAAAGCAGAAAGCAAGGTACCATCTCTGACTTAGGTAACTGAGAACAAGATATTTTTTTTCTAATTTCGTTTAACAGCCTCTTTGGAGTGACAGACGGGGCTGGAAAAAAGAACTGACGGACGCCAAGTTGTAAGGCATGACTGTAATCGATGTACATTAGAATGACACCATCTCCATCTTTAATTTTTGAGGACAAGGTATTTTATTTTCTCCCGTCCTTAGTCAACCTCTTGACAGTGACAGACGGTGCAGAGCCAGGAGAAGATGCAATGACGAATCTTTAAATTATTTATCATCGTTTTAATAAAAAAGTAAGACGAGAGAAAGACCTAGAATTCCCTATGTCGAGGCCACCCCTCCAGGAACGGTTGTTAGGCAGTAGAGATATACGAAGACTTCCAGACACACTGATACAGAGAGATACGTATATAAAGAGAAAAAAGACCGACACTGTTTCCTACCTAAGTAACTGAGGATAAAATATTTCTTTCCTTCTATTTTACTCTGTACTCTAGTGCCAAGGGAGTGACAGGCCGTCGCGGGAAGTGAAGGAGAGTGGAAGGAGGCACTGACGTACAGTATGCTAAGATTTTAGTGAACGTGGGTAAAGTAGCGGAAAGAACGGTATCACTAGATATAAGAACTCGATTTTTTTTATCGTCTTCAAACAATCCCTTTCGCATTATTAAATCCCTTTTGCATTGCTGAATGAGGTACGCACGGAGCACTGGAAACGCCTGGTATTTGAAGCAGAAAGAACGGTATTATCACTCTAAATACCTGAGGACAGAATGATGTATTACTCTTATTTAATTACAACTGGTCCCATGGCAACGGCACTATATAGAAAAAAAAAAAAAGGGGTGGAAGGAGGAACTGAAGTAAAATGAGATTGCAGAAGTCATAAAAACATGCAATATTGACGATAATATCCCACTAGGTACTGAAAATATGATTAATTTTGTATGTATTTTTATTTGTACTTCACTCCTTTGACACTAATCAGGGATACGATGTGGAAAGCACTATGTAAGCTAGGAGTATGAGATACTGTGCAGAAACTAACAGAAAGATTGGTGCTATATCTCTTGTAAGTAATTTTGAATAAGCCGTTTACAATGTTATCTCCTCCATTTTAACTATGGTTTAACCCGCCAGACGATATTACTTATCTTGGGAAAGACTTCTGCTAATGACAAGGTTACAAACAATCATTATTATCCATAACTACTTATATCTATCTATCTATCTATCAATATTTATATCGATAGATAGATAGATAGATATGTATGTATTTACCGACACATTCCTCTGACTTCATGTCTGGGAAAAAAGTGTCAGGACCTCACTAGCATCTTCCATTCTGAAGTTCATCTTTCCGGTGCGTAAGGGGTGGCGTAGCCTTCAGTATACTGTACTTTAATGCGGTAGGAGTCTCGATTTCTGACTTTATAATAAAAGTTTTACTACCAATAATTTTCTAAATTTAAGACCTGCACTTTAACCATGCCCTTTTGAGGGAGTAGGTATGTGTCTGGCAGTTCTGAGTCACTGTATTTCAGTTTTGCTTCACTGAGCTCCATAAAATAAAGTAATGTACATAGGACATATACAATAATACTTCAGAATGTCAGGCAGGCAAGAATAAGGAAACCTATTTTTGTTGACGGTACATCCAGACCGCATCCACAAGCGGTCCTTCTGCTGGGTTCGCGAGATTGGAGGCATCACGCCCCGACCACATCTGTCGCTGTCAGGGCCGCGACTCAAACCGGAATCAAAAGTCCCCCGTGTACCGAGATTCCTGGAGCTATTCTGGGCCAAGTGAGGGGCTGATGTCGCACTCTGGAGATTTAGAGTCCGGCAGGGTGATACATCTCAGTCCTGACCTGTTATTTACGGGTCACATCCTGTACGAAATGGTTGACTGTCAGTTTGCCTTGCTTTAGTCATTGGTGTTTTGTCAGTGGCGACAGCAATAAAAGCAGTATTTCCTATTGTCGCCGAATGTTAAATCCTGCTCTAATTCTCCTTGTATCTGGAATGAGATCCTGCGCTTAAACGTAATCGCATAGAAATTAGATTTTTGCTCTTGAATTATGAAAACTCTCCAAGCTTGACGATCTCCTGGCACGAAGTTTAAAAGAGTCTCGTCTCCAGAAGGACCCGAGAGCAGTTGGACATCTGGAGGAAAATATCTCTCCACAATTTCCTGAGGCAGTGGTCAGGCCCGGGGAGCAAGAATGTCATTTTCTGGTCGGACAAGAAAATGGGAGGAGTGAGCGGCATGCAGTAGTTGCTGGGGGTCGGCGGGTCGTCATTCCAAGAGGGCAAGAAACTGTAGAGGCAAAGGAAAAAGAATTGTAACGGGAACATCATGTCGAAAGTTGTCGTTGTGGTACACGGTTTCGTTTTACTTTTTGTAAGAGTTTCCCAGAATATGGAAATTTTTAAAAGGGACTCTACCGGAAATGATTTCCAAGAGTGTAAAATTGCTGTCAGAAAATATTGAAGTCTATTTAGATATATAAAGTTTTATATAAACGGACTTCCGTTGACGTGATACCTGGAACAGTGTTAAATATGTGTTGATATTGAGCCATTATTAGCCTCAACTGACTTTGTTTCATTCGAAAAGAGGTTCACGTTCAGTCAACTTAGAGAGTGACGTGACATCCGTGAATTACATTTTGAAACACTGGGCGAAGAGCTTTGAAATATTCTACTATGCTGCATATCCTGTTGCAATAACCGTATATTATATTTCATTAGGCGACGTATGAAAGAAACAATGTGGGGAAATAAACAGAAATATCGCCCAGGTCCTACTTTACCTAAATATTGATTCTGAAAGTTTATTATCTGTGCAGTACTTGTTTCAGTGTCAGATGCAGTTTTAAATGTTTTAGATGAAGGTGGTGCGAAACACCATGAGGCACTTAGCTGCCGCAACTACTCATCTCCTTAAGGTCTTTGGGACTGTGGTGGGTTTTTCATCCATTACCCTGGGATAAAAGGCCACTATATCAACCAGTTTACCACAGTTGCCTCACCTAGATGTTACCGTGGCCTAAATACTCATTTTACCTACCAACCATGTTTCCCTGGCCTAAACACTCATTTTACCTACCAACCGTGTTACCCTTACCTACTGTAGATACTCATTTTACCTACCAGCAATAAAGGATGGATGGACACCTGAGTCTAGTGATGCCAGCTGCCCGCATCAGGATTTAACGGGCCAGCGGCTTTGCAGTCACCGATGCTAGCCACCCAGCCACCGCGTGTTTATAAATCACAGGTTACGTGCTGTACACATGATGTCGTTGCAGGAAGCTAAATATTCTTTCTTGGTAAGTGACATGGCAAAAAAAAAAAAAAAAAAAAAAAAAAAAATTAACGGTACGTCACAGAAAGCTATATATTCCTTAACGTATATGTTCACAGCAAGCTGTATATTCCTTAATGTACGTCACAGCAGGCAAAAAATTCCTTATTGTGCGTCACAGCAAGTTAAAAATTCCTTCGTTGTACGTCGCAGCAAGCTAATTATTCCTTAATGTGCTTCATAGCAAGCTAAATACATCTTTATGGTACGTCACAGCGAGCTAAATATTTCTTAATGTGCGTCACAGGAAGCCAAATAATCCCCAATGATACGTCACAACTAGATACAGTAAGCAACGAAATTCGTAAACACAGGCCACTTTATTAAGATACTGAAATAAGACGGTAACATGATCATGTTCGAAGAATATAATGAGGACGAAAGCACTGCCAAGGAGCTCCACCAGATGGTGTTCCTCCTGCATTTATTGAATCAGTGTATTGGTGAACGGGTCAAATATTTCCTCGATTTAGTTGTAAAGGGAACACATAGAGGACAAGGGACTCAGTACTTGCCGCGGTGGGATGGTCGGGCTCGTGAATATGTGATGGTGGGGGATGTCACTGTGGTTACGAACTACACACACAGGGCATCCAACAACACAAGCCAAACTGGGGTAGAGGGGATATATCTTATGGACACACTGACACAGATTCATGGGCATCCGGAGGAGAGGGGGCAAGGGGGGGCAGTTGCCTCCCCTTGGAATTCGACGGCTTCAGTTCTTGTTCATGGATGATTGAGTGATCTGAGTCTATTCATGCATTCTGTCACTATGCATTTGATGTAAGTCATGTAACTCATGTAAGTATATGCCTATGCCTATTTGGAGTGTGTGTATTTTGATATAACCGCACATATATGTATAATTTCTATGCCCCCCTTTACAAAATATCCTGCGGACGCCCCTACACAGATTCCTAACCTACATTCCAGTAATATCATTTGTTACCCATTCCAACTACACTCTGAAGATGTGCTTGTTACTCTTTCCAAAGATAATGTAATCAGTTATTTTTCAAACGAAGGACATGTATGTTTTTCATCCCTTCACAACCAGAAGACGTCAACTATAGGTGACTAAATCATCCTTTTATAAAAAAAAAAAAAAAAAAATCGCTATCTTACTGAAGGGTTGATGGAGATTTTGTTTCTAACGCCGTTACTAGGAGAGATCGTCTTTAAAATACATGCTGGTACCTTATATAGGAGTTATGTAAAACGTAAGCATGTTAGTGAAGGGGGTAAGAACGGGTGTATTTTATACCACCAATACTCCCTTTCCACCACACACTTCCAAACACATATATCTTTATCAGGAGTTCTGTGTTTTTTTTTTTTTTTTTTTTTTTTTTTTTAAGTTTGGGTGTTGGTCTCTCACATCTGTTGTTTCCTCGGCTGCTCCTGCTTTCCACCTCACAGCTTCCTAATTACCTATCCATTTATCGCTCCTTCCAATGACAAATACGTCAGTGAACTTGGTACTGCTCTATTTCTTGATGTAATACTTATGAAAATAAATACATAAATAAATAAATATCTATCTATCTAGCTATGAATCATCTCTATCTATCTATCTATACCCACAAGAAAGTTATTTTCAATTAATTTTAATGTATAATCGTCACCATCATCTTCATCATCATCAGCCATTGAGGTCCACTGCAGGACCGGCCTATCCATACCGAAGCAGGGATGATACAGCCAATGGATCTCTACCTTTAGTAGCTGCGCGCGACTCTGAGGTTGTTATTATCGTGCTCTGGCAACCTACCATTCAAAAGTGTGTCTGATTTCGTGTATAATATGTGATGCACGTGATTCGTGTATAATATGTTCATGTATTCGTGTATAATATATTCCGGTTCGTGCATAATGATATGATTCGTTTATATTATAATACGAAATCAGACGCACTTTTGAATGATAGGTTGCCAGGAAACAATAATGACAACCTCAGAGTCGTGCGCCGAGACTATAGTGGTTTAGGCTGTCTGGAAGAGACTGTATGTTGGGTGGGAAGTGCTTGTGAGTGTGATTGTAGTCTTGTATTGGCTTTGAATGTGTGTGTAGTCTGTGAACCAAGTGTAATCGGTCCGCCTCAAGCCGACTGGGTGCAAGCATACTAGAATGAGACAGTGGTTCAACCACGGCACCCCTTATGTCCACCAAAGCGGTCAGTGGCTCGGTGAACGCTTCCCAAAGTTTTTACAACTCTGGCGGGAGGCGAACCCACGTCCACCAGCATGAAAGGTGCACATTCTACCACTGTACCACAGAGGCTCCAATATATACTAGTGTGTGTATATATATATATATATATATATATATATATATATATATATATATATATATATATATATATTTATATATATATATATATATATAATGCTAGGAAGAAGGAACCAAAGTCCAACGAGTTCGCAAAAACTGTTCCTTCCAAGAGAAAAACAAAATACAAGAGAGAGCCAAATTCAAGATCCGATCATTTTGAGATGTTTGGACACATTGTGTTTGAAGGACTGGAGATCATAGGAAGCAAGAAATACAGACAGAGGGAGACAGTTTCTGATCTGACCTGTTCCATAATTGAAGGACTGGGAGTAACGGTGAACTCTTGCATTAGAGAGTTGGACAGAAAAGGGATGAGAGTTTGCTGCTACACGGGTGCTCCGTGCCCGTCGTAGAGGTGGAGGCATGCAAGCAGACAGTTCAGAGGAGCAGTGACCATTGAAGTAGCGATAGTAAAGAGATAAAGATGCAACACTGCAGTAAAGAGACAGAGGTTGAAGGGAGCCAGTAAGAGGAGGAGAGTTAATGAGACGAAAAGCCTTTGACTCTACCCTATTGAGAAGAGCTGTATGTGGGGAACCTCCCCACACATGAGACTTGTACTCTACACAGGGGCGGATAAAACCCGTGTATAGAGTCAACAATTGTGCAGGGGTAAGGAAAGAATGGAGTCGGCTTAGCACACCTAATCTCTTGGAAGCATATTTTACAAGAGATGTAATATGATCTTTCCAAGATAAGTCCCGAATGAATGAAACCCCAAGAATGTTCAAGGATGATGCAGGATCAAGCTGAATATTATTAATTATTAGTGGGTTCACCTGTGGAAGATTTTGTCGGGTCGATAGGTGTAAGAACTGAGTCTTTGATGAATTGAAAATAACGGATTACTTGTACCCCAGAGATACAAGCAAAGTCAGACATTAGGTGTGCCATAGTCTCATCCCTTGTCTGTTGAAGTAACTGCTGAGATGGGCGTTGCGTAAACCGAATGGAAAGGTGAAGGGGGGAGTCATCAGCATACGAGTGGATAGGGTTAGATGTACAGCTTAGAAGGTCACTGATGAGTAAAAGAAAGAGAGCTGGTGATAGGACAGAGCCCTGAGGAACACCACTATTGACAGATTTAGAAGAACGATGGCCGCTAACAACAGCAGCTTCCAGAAAGAAAGCTATAGATGAAGGCACAGATAGAAGGATAGAAACCGTAAGAGGGCAGTTTGGAAATTAAAGATTTATGCCAGACTCGGTCGAAAGCCTTTGGGATGTCAAGTGCAATGGCAAAGCTTTCGCCAAAGTCCCGAAAGGAGGATGACCAGGAGTCTGAAAGGTAGGTGATAAGATCGCCAATGGAGCATCCTTGACGATCAGAAAGAAGGTTATGATTGGAAAGATGCTTTAAAATTTTTCCTATTAAGAATTGACTCGAAAACTTTTGAGATACAGGATGTTAAAGCAATTGGACGATTGTTAGACAGTTCGGAAAGGTCACCCTTCCTTGAGACTGGCTGAATGAGAGTTTCCAGCAAGAAGGAAAGATACAAGTTGACAGACAAAGGCGAAAGAGTTTACCTAGGCAGGGTATAAGCACAGAAGCACAGTTCTTTAGGACAACAGGAGGGACTCCATCGGGCCCATATGCCTTGTAAGTATTGAGGCCTGTGATGGCAGAAAATACATCAGCTGAAGAAATTTTAATGTCAGCCATGAGGAAGTCAGAGAGGGGAAGTGATGGAGGAACAGTACCTGAATCGTCTAAGGTGGAATTGGAGGAGAAAGTCTGAGTGAAGAGATCTGCTTTATCAGTAGAAGAAATAGATACAGAACCATCAGAGTAGAAAAGAGGAGGGAAGGATGATGAGGTAAAGTTGTTGGAAAGGTTTTTGGGAAGGTGCCAGAAGGGGCGGGAAGAATTCGAGTTGGAGAGTTGAGAGCATTTAGTACTGATGAAATTATTTTTAGCAGAGCGAAAAAACAGACTTAGCATGATTCTGGGCAGAAACATAAAAAAGATGTGATTCAGAGATGGGTTGGCTCCGGTACCTTTCATAGGCCCTCTCCTTGTTGCGGACAGCATTAGAACAAGCGTGATTAAACCAAGGCTTTCTTGCATTAATCATAGGATATGAGAAGGGAATGTATGTTTCCATGCCCATGAGAATAACCTCCGTAATGCGCAAGAGACACTCACAAGGCTCCCGGCCATACGTAGAAGCAATAATCATTCCAGGGAAAATCAAAGAAGTACTGCCTGGTGGCCTCCCATTCTGTAGCTCCAAAGTGCCACAGACGACTTTTCTTTGGAGGGTCCACAGGTCGTACTGGAGCGATAGGACAGGTTATGGTAATAAGGCTGTGTTCGGAGCAGCCCAACGGAGAGAAAGGATTAACGATGTAAGTAGAAGGATTAGTTGTAAGGATGTTATTTTCAGTGCAATTTATCACACACACACACACACACACACACACACACACACATATATATATATATATATATATATATATATATATATATATATATATATATATATATATATATATATATATATATAAATTCATTGAAAGTAAGTTGCTTATATATATATATATATATATATATATATATATATATATATATATATATATATATATATATATTCATTTAAAGTAACTTGCCTGTATATATGTATATATATAAATTCATTGAAAGTAACTTGCGTGTGTGTGTGTGTATATATATATATATATATATATATATATATATATATATATATATATATATATATATATATATATATATATATATATATATATATATATATATATATATATTACTGTGGGGGTGGATTGCCAGCTAGATTATGCTGGAGAATTCCCAATGTTTCTCATAGTTCTGCTATGCCTCAGAGTTGCCAGTTAGCCTGGTATATATTTGTTAATGAAGGTATTTTGTAAGTTATACAATACTTTTTATGCTCTTTTTCTCAATTATGTTTTATTTATGTGCTTGTTTGTTAAATTTTGTAATTTTGTCTCAGTTTGTATTCTATAGCATTTGGAGTGTTATGCAGTGTAAATTAACTCTGACATGTTTTGGATGTCCCTGAGCAGGTAACGGTTGTAACTGTTGCTCCCCCGAGAAAGCACGAGAACTGTGGAGAAGTAGTAGAACACTCTAGAATATAGGAAGCTTACATAAGGATGGGGAAGAGACTAGAGCAGTTTCAGTCAGTTTTCAGTTCACTTTGAGTGTAGTTTAGTGTCAGTATAGTGTCAGTGCAGTTAGTGAAGTTTGTATATCTTCGGTACTTGTGAAAATAGTGAAGTGTTGTTGGCAAGCATTAAGTGTCAGTGCAGTTAGTGAAGTTTGTATATCTTAGGTGCTTGTGAAAATAGTGAAGTTGACAAGCATAACTGTAAGTGTTCTATTTGGAAAATAAAGACAGTGATCTTTAGAAGCCGGTGTTTATTTACAGCATCTGTGCTGCTGTACTGTTGTACTGTACACTGGAAGGCTGCCTCTAGGAAGAACAACTCAATGGACAACGTCCTTCCTATACTGATCTACTGCTGTTGAAGCCTGTGGCAGTGTGGGACAGGCATGTAACAATATGTATGTGGAAAGTTTTTAAACGTTCCAGCCGGGAATCGAACCCGAGACCTTAAACAGAAGTCAGGAAATGTTACCAGTATAACCCACCATGGCATGATAGGAGCTAAGCCATCTAAACTGAACGACGAACCAGTTGAATCCATTATGAAAGGATATATTTCAAACCCAACTCATATGATGATACATATTTCAGACACATCAGGATTTTTGCTTAGCTCCATGCAGCTCGACAAGTGACAGAGCAGTATAATCTATCCCAGCCAGTACACAAGCATCTTCCTTTTTATATGCTGGAGAAACACACAATACACGTGTGTACATATGTGGAAAGTTTTTAACGTTTCAGCCGGGAATCGAACCCTAGACTTTTAAATAGAAGTCAGGCACTGTTACCACTACCATCATATGGGTTGGAGTTGAAATATATCCTCCAATAATGGATTTACCTGGTTCATTGTTGAATGCAGGTGGCGTGGCTTTTATCACGCCATGGTGTAGTGCTAACAATGCTTGACTTCTGTCTACAAGTCTCGGGTTCAGTTCCCGGTTGGTTGGTTTGAAAACTTTCCACATATGTACACACGTGTAATGCGTGTTTCTCCAATATATATATATATATATATATATATATATATATATATATATATATATATATATATATATATATATATATATATACCTATCAGTTTCCATCTACTTTACACCACTCAGTTTCCAAAAAATTAACACTTTGTCCATCCGACCTGTGACAGATTCTCAGCTGGGTAGAAAACTCCCCCCTTCTGAGCGGGTGCGTTTATCAAACGCCACCACAGTTTTCTCAAACGATGAAAGCGTTTTGGCCACTCTCCAGCACTCCATTACTGCGGCTGTGTTTCTTGTATATCTGCTATGTTTACTGTATAACTTTTAGGTCTGTTGTATATCTGCTGTGTTTGCTGTATACTTGCTGTGTGTGTCTGCTGTATACTTGCTGTGTGTCTCCTGTTTTTGTTGCGTATCGGTTGTGTTTGCTGTATATCTGCTGTGCTTGCTTTGCACCTACTGTATTTGTTGTATATCTGCTATCTTCTGAGTCTGCTATGTATCTGCTGTGCTTGCTGTGTTTGTTGTGTATCTGCTATATCTGTTGTGCATCCGTTGTGTATGTTGTGAATCTGTGTTGTTTGTGTACCTGCCGTGTTTGCTCTGTATCTGACGTGCTGATTGCATATTTGCTGTGTTTTTGTATATGTGATAGGCCTGTTGTTCATCTGCTGTGTCTGTTGTATATTTGATGTGTCTGCTGTATACGTGCTGTGTTTACTATATGTCTCTGCTGGGTATCTTTGTTATGTGTGGTACATATCTCTTCTGTGTTTACTTCTGTCTCTGTAATGTTTGTTGTATATTTCTGCTGCGTTTCTGTTGTGTTTGTTTCTTCTTTCCGTTATGTTTACAGCACACTCTGCTATGTTTGCTGTGTACGAGTATGTGCTGTATTTGTGGGTATCTCTGCTGTGTCTGTTATTTACCTCAGCTCTGTTTTTTGTGTATCTCTACAGTAATTTCTGTTTGTCTTTGTTGTGTTTGTTGTATATCACTGCTGTGCATGGATTGCGTGTTTATTTATTATGTAAATTTATTATCTGAAGTGATGGTTAAATCTCTGAAGGTATTGTTGTGGGCTGTGTGAGTTTGTCATGTCTCTGTTGTATTGCCACATATCAGCCGAGTTTGTTACGGCATATCTATGTCCTCCTTGCTCTACTGTATGTTGTTTGTGAGTTCCATATCTCCACTCTTTCCAGCGTACATGCTGAGGTTGTTATATCGCTGCTCTGTTTGCCATATAATGGCTTTGTTATATGCGAGGTACTTAGTATTCATTCTTTCATTATTTACCAAATCACTGCTGTGTTGATTAAATTACATCTGAGTTTCTTTTTCATCTATGCTGTGTACGTTTATTGTTTGGTATATGTTGCTTTGTTTGCTATTGTAAATACAAATATACAAATATCTGTGCATATGTATACTGTACACACACACACACACACACACACACACACACACACACACACACACACACACACACACACACACACACATCTCAATCCTCTTCCCTTCCACACCCTCGTGCTTATTTTCACCACGACGATACTTTGATGCCTCACCCTTCTCTGCCCTCCTCGTTACTAAGTTGGTGTAGTTACCAGTTGTTAGGTAGTTGGGATAGCTGTGACCTAACTTGCTTATGGGTGAGAGGCTTCTGATACGAACTTTGGTGGCAGATGTAATAGGCAATATATATATATATATATATATATATATATATATATATACGAACTTTGGTGGCAGATGTAATAGGCAATATATATATATATATATATATATATATATATATATATATATATATATATATATATATATATATATATATATGCAGAAAGAGAGAGATGAATATTGATGGACAGATAGGTAGATTGATTGACAGACTCTATATATATATATATATATATATATATATATATATATATATATATATATATATATATATATATATATATATGCAGAGAGAGAGAGATGAATATTGATGGACAGATAGGTAGATTGATTGACAGACAGACAGACAGAGAGAAAGAAAGACAATAACTTAGTACATATAAATAAACGTTGCTGTATTCACATGTTTTTTTAGTGTGTGTGTGTGTGTGTGTGTGTGTGTGTGTGTGTGTGTGTGTGTGTGTGTGTACAAGAACAGTGGTGGGTTAGGGCTGCTGTGCATGTGGGCGTTGGCATATAAGTTTTTGCACGAGAGAAACTATATTGCACTCGTTTTTGTAATGCATTCATATGTGAGCCAGTGACAGGGTGTTCGTGGTCCATATTTTACCATTGGTGTGTGTGTGTGTGTGTGTGTGTGTGTGTGTGTGTGTGTGTGTGTGTGTGTGTGTTTTCGTCTCCATGTAACTGTGTGTATTGTAAAGCCAGCGAACTAAAATTATTTCCAGTTTAAAATAAAGTTAACATCCTCGACACTAAACTAGGGCTAATGCCTGCTCCTTGATCAGGAACAACAAGAGACATGAGTAGATTCCAGACTCTCCTTTACCTGTCCTTCCACCAAACACAGCTGTTCCACAGTAACTCTTCCGGCAAGTAAGATTTGTTTTAGGAAGAATAAACGATTTGGGAATATTGCGTACTTTGTTTCCTTTGTCCTTCCTTCAAATGAATGATTTTCCTTTTCTTAAGATATCTTTTAATAGGAAGACCAGGAGACGATGGCATTTTCCTTACCCGGGGAGGGCGCGCTATGGCCAGTGGTCACATGTGTCCATTTCACAAAAATGTGTGGCAATTTGAATTTAGGTGGACTCTACACGGCTGGGAAATAATAACACGTTTGCGGTCACACACAGGTGATTCGTGCGTTCAGATAAAAACTCAGTCTGCTGTGGTTCAGATCCAGGAACAGTGGTGGACCGAGGCTACTGTTAATCGATCACAGAAACATCCAGACTATTAATAAAGCAGTTTTCTTCAATAAGCACTCTTATTTCAGAAATCTAACCACACATACGTTCCATCAAAATCTCAACGTCCACTCCGGTGAAAAGACAAAATTTTTCACTCCATTTAAATCTAAAGTTTCCGGGTAATTTTCCATGCTAAATCTAAGTGGATCTTTAAGAGAAGGACAGACTGAAGCTGCCGGTCACTGAAGTGCTGACTAATTTTCCGTGTCGTTTCCTGTGCAAGTCCACGTAGGCTACAATGGTCACTAAATGGTGTGGTGGACTGGACTTCCTGACACCCGCAATGTCAACAAAATTTTTTTTCTAAGTTGCGAAATAGTTGTAATGACTGGATAGTAAGAAAACTATGCAACATAACAGAATCTTAGTACTTTCTTGCATTTCACTTCCTTATAACTTACTACTCGCTTAGGGAGTGAATTTGCAAGTACCGGTAAATGTAACGTGTCGTCTGGTAGTTGACTCCATAATTTTAACACTGTAGGTTTTAATATCGGTACTGTACATAGTGTCCAATTCTTGCATTTTTCATGAGAGAACGAAGATATTTCATTGGTAATGAAGTTAGGACTATTAGCAGGTCAGTTTAAATACTTAAAAGCACGCTTATCATAAACTTCTTTCAAAACTTTTCCTATTTGACAAGGATTCCAAACTGTGCGAGAAAGCTCCTGATTTACATTTGTCACAACAGTCACCAATACAGTTATGCAAGATATGTAACTATCGCTTACAGCAAATGATGACATGCTTCTCAGTACATACAAGATTACCCAGTGCATGAAATAAAAACCAACATTACTGAGTTAGGATGCATCACTGCCTCCACAGTGTACCGAGGGGTCGTACCGGTCAGAATTTCTTGGTCGTCTCATGTTTGCATTTTTATGCCCTGTTCCTGTAAATACACTTTCATCTGAATACAGTATCCCACGATTTTTCTCCAAAGGCCAGCCTCTATGTTCCTTAGCAAAATTAAACTGCTTGGCTTTGTGACAAGCTGTTATGAGAACCTTTTTAGCAGTTGATCTTGAAGGTAAGCCGATGTCATGTAATATATAATGCTGCACAGATCTAACGGACACACCACCCAGTAATGCAGGACTGGCTTCCTTAATTCACGCGCTGCTTGCTAATTTAACATTCACATGTCTATTGCTGAGACACTGTGACAGGTGCGTATGAGTGGTGTAGAGAGACACGAGTCTGAGACGGAAGTTTATTTCTGAAGCCTCCGTGCGAAACTAGTCAGGAATAAATTCTGACTCAGACTTGAGTTTCTCTACACCACTCGTATACATTCACCTGTCTCTTTAGCAGAAGTTATGTCTCTTGGTCACACTTCGTGGTTCCCCACTCTTTAGTAAGTGTGTAGGAGTCTGATTGGTTTCTCGACAACGGTTTAGCCATCGTTCAGTAGTTCTCTGAGGAGCTCCTGTCACGGTCGCGATAGCTTTTGCACCATAACCAGCCTTATAGAGGGAGTATATTTGGCTGATAGCATCATGCGAATAATGCTTTTAAGTTTAGTGCTCCAGTGGGTGATCAGACCATTCTGAACAAGACAAAGAGCACCTTTGATAGCCACCCCCACCCCTGTACATTTGTAAAATGTAAGAAATACTTTCTTATAGCGCAGGTGAAGGGGCAAACCCCTAGGGTCTCATCCTTCATAAACTCTGGGCCGAGTGAAGGTCTACTATTGTGCACAATTTCCTATGCTTTCGTAAAAACAACAGGAGAGGTGGTCATCGTGGATCTTACCCTTCCTAACGCAAAGATAAGGCGATTTCAAGTCCGTAGTTTAAAAACTATACCCGTTCATAAAGACTTTGGCCAGGCCTTGGGGGCCAAGCCCCCGTCGTGGAGGCTTGGCTTTTTAGAATTTCACCTTGCCTTAATCGTGGCCCCAATAAAGATCAATCATTGTGCAAAATTTCATTGTCTTAGTTAAGAAAAATTGCATTGTCCCCCCTGAGGGCTGCCCCCTCCCCCCCTCTTTCATCCGTGTCGGTGGTCGTCGGGGTCTCGCCCTACCTAAAATGTGGCTGCCTACCAATATGTAAATTTTTGTGCTCTTAGACTGAAATGTATGGCAGTACTTAATGGTTTTGCTGGGACCTCTGGGGGACCCTCACCCCCTTGAGAGGCGACCCTTGATGGTTCCACCCTGCCCGAAACGAGGCCGGGGTGAACATTTATCAATATGGATTATTGCGTTTTCGGCTGAAAACTTTGGCTGTGCATAACGGCTTCGGCCGAAACCACTGGGACGGCCTCTCTGTAAGAGGTAGCCCTTGGAGGTCCCACCATACCCGTACTTATAACCTGACACGAGGAAACTTTAGCACTGCGCAGATAAGTCTATGTTCCTAGGTTAAAAAAATAAATAAACAAAAATAAAACTGGCTGTGCCTAACGGCTCTGGGTGGAACATCCGGGGTCGGCCCTCCCCCCTTCCAGTGTGGGCTGGTCCTTAGGGATTACACCCTGCATGAAACTCTCTGAGTGAGTGAGTGAGTGTGTGTGACACATGTGACACAGTTACGGACAAGCACTGTATTTGGCTGCCCCTGTGGGTGCGGCAAAAATCTGCACGAATTTTGATACATTGTGACTGGGAGAATGATGCAACGAGCAGCCTCCCGAGACTCACTAACGTATCACATATAAACCCCCAGATTGTTAACAAATGTTAGCGCCTGTTACCAGTTATCTAAAAAAAATTTAAGTTATCTCAATGCCAGAGTAATTATTGGAATGGAGTGGCTTAGCATTGAGATGGATGGTAGCAATCTGCCTTAACCCACGACAACATATTGCGGCCACTGTATTGCCTCAGCTTTTCCAGTTCAGATAGGATATTAGAGACATGGTCTTGCTGTTCCTGCAAGAACTAAAATCCATAATCATGAGTGGGATTAACCAGAAACTCCTTTATTAATCTCATTCCTAGTCCGTTCATTTCTACCCTCACATCTAAAGGTATGAAGAGAGTAAACGGTATGTTCAAGAAGGCCATTTCATTCACATTAGGGAAGACCATGAAATGTAAGGGTTAATTAGACACGACAGGTAATCTCCTCACTACGAAAGGTATATTCTCAGTCTTGGAAATGAACGCCCTTTAGTATGATTACTCTTTTATATCTTAGTCGTCAGATGCCAGGTATACAGTTGTGGCACATGGCTGTGTACTTCACATGATTGTTTCTGTTGTACTTGTTATTTTGCTTGCAGAAAGATCTGAAATTAGCCATCGCCGCACCCTTACTTACTAACCTATGACGTCCATCTTCACGTGGTGTATTTCCTTGGCCTGCACCAACACCCACTACCATCCTAGCACGTCTCGCCCATTCGGCTCACATTTTTTCTGTCACTCATATCAGATCTAGATAACATTTTTGATAACACCAGCAAATCCTTACCATCCAACCTGCAACGCCTGTAGTCAACCGATGAAATATTACCCCGCTCCTGAATCTTAACTCATCGCCATCCCGGCCCATCCTGTCCACGGGTCTACACCTACCACACCATTCTCTTATCCCTTCGAACAGTTATGAGAAACCTTTTTCCCCCTCCGACATCGTTCTTGCTATATCACCTATCTTTACAGAGGCTGTCACGCTCTATCCCGCCACCATTACCATCCCTGCCTATCCGGCCTGCATTTTTCCACCCATCGCACCTAGTTTCTACCTCCACTTCAAACTTTTGAGAAAAATATTTCCCACAGCCAAAGCCACCACTCATACAACGCCCAGCTTCACAGGCTGCTGTCTTCTCATCTGCCCACCACCCACTAGCATCTAATTCTATCCCTCCTACCCCACCCATCCTCTTTCATCTGGCCTATCCATTTTTTGCATCTTTCCTCTTCGATCTGCACTTTACCTGTCTAACTATAGCACTCTTTTTCGTAGCTTGTTCTTTCTTTAGCATGTCACTCTGCTTACCACTATTTCAACCTATCCCACCCACTCTTTTTAGCACACCCTACTCGTTTATGCTCTGATGTAGTGAATATCATATACTGACTGCTTAGACTATCAGCTAAAGCTTACACAGTCGGTACTTAAAGGGTATAATTCCTCCATCGTGTCCCACCAAAAATAATTCCAAACCACCCCACTCACTTGCAGCATCTCCCGCCACTCAGTCCTAAATGACCTGAATTAACATTTATCGAAATTCACTTTAATAATTGGGCTGATTTTAGATACACACATAACCTGAAATGATCTGTAGTGATCTGACTTATCTGAAGGGATATGAAAGGATCTAATTTGACTTATATAATTCAGAACTGGTTTACTGTACTTGGATCTGATAATGACTGAAATGAACTATATAGGCTGGCATGAATGGATCTGCTGTAATCTGACGGAATCTGATTGGATACAGATGGGCCGAAGGATTTTGAATTGATCTGGTTGGGCGCAGCTGGATGTGAAAACCCTGTTTGGCCTGAATGCCTCTGAATGAACCTGAACTGTCCTGACTGAGCCAGATTGCATGTGCAGGACTGTAATGGATCAAACGTAAACTGGATGAACCTAAATGGATCTGAATAACCGGGAATAAGCGTAATTGAACCCGAAAAAACTGGACTGAACGCTAATTAGTAAATGAGCATTACTGTAGGTAAAAGGCTCTTCATGCCTTAAAATGTATATGAATTCACCTGACAGAGCCTGAATGGATGAGTGAACAGACTGGATCACGCTGAGAACAGTGAACAAGAACTGCTTTAAACTGACCTGAAAATATCTGACTGGGCCAAAATGGATTTGATGAGCCTAACTTGACAATGAATGGCATTGAATGGACCTAACTGGTGGTGAATGGACTTGAACTGATAATAAGTCGAACCGAAATAAAGGACCTTAATGGACCAAAGCTAAACAAGATTAACCTAACTGAAACCAACTGTCCCTCAACGAGCTCTAATTGTATCTGAACTGAGGTAAATTAACATGATTTGTCCAGCCCTGACCTGAAATGACCTGACTATCCCGAAACTGAATCACTGGCCCTGCTATGACTGTAACTGGTATTCGTGAACACGGAAAGACCTGAATGCACTTTCATTTGTCTGGCTGAGGCAGGTTGGATGGGAAGGAGTTGACTAAATATCAGGAGGCTTGGATGGAATAAAGAGGACCAGGATGTCCATGAGTTGACACTAGCGGACCACAGCAGACTTTTCCGAACGTAAAATGACAGACGGGAATGTCCACTGCTCTGACTGGGTGTGAATTCAAGTAGGGATAAAACCTAACAAAAAAACTGTAACAAGTTTCTGGTTTAGCAAGGGGACAAACTTATTCCTGATTAGTTCACGCTAGCAAGGTAACGCCATTCCGACTGATTGGTCTTATGATGGTAATGCTGGCTGAAGGTTTGCCCACCAACAGTTATGCAGGCTGAAGGTTTGCCCACTAACAGTTATGCAGGCTGAAGGTTTGCCCACTAACAGTTATGCAGGCTGAAGGTTTGCCCACTAACAGTTATGCAGGCTGAAGGTTTGCCCACTAACAGTTATCCTGGCTGAAGGTTTGCCCACCAACAGTTATCCTGGCTGAAGGTTTGCCCACCAACAGTTATGCAGGCTGAAGGTTTGCCCACTAACAGTTATGCTGGCAGAAGGTTTGCCCACTAACAGTTATGCAGGCTGAAGGTTTGCCCACTAACAGTTATGCAGGCTGAAGGTTTGCCCACTAACAGTTATCCTGGCTGAAGGTTTGCCCACTAACAGTTATGCAGGCTGAAGGTTTGCCCACCAACAGTTATGCTGGCTGAAGGTTTGCCCACTAACAGTTATGCTGGCAGAAGGTTTGCCCACTAACAGTTATGCAGGCTGAAGGTTTGCCCACCAACAGTTATGCTGGCTGAAGGTTTGCCCACTAACAGTTATGCTGGCAGAAGGTTTGCCCACTAACAGTTATGCAGACTGAGAGTTGGTCCGTTGGCAGTCATGCTGGCCGAAGTTTTGCCAAGTGGCGTAGCCCATGGGACGCAGTGGAAGGCGGTGGCTCAATCGGTAGAGAGGTAGCCTGCAGTCCTACCGGACCCAGGTTCAAATCCCGACTGGAGCAGGGAACAGTTTGAGGATTTGAATTTCATAAAAATCAGACTTTACCGATCTACCAGAAGACCCGCCGACCTGTCGTAAAAATACCCCCTCTAATACCAATACAGCAGTCCTGTATGAGACAGCCCTAGCATGTATTCAATATGGACGGTGGGTGATAGCGCCGAAGTGGTGACATGTAGATGTGTATGTATGTAGGAGGACTACTGGGCCTTGAGTGCAGGCTGTGAAGCCTATGCCCAGAGTCGGACAAAAAAATAAAAATAAAAACAGGGCCGACAAACGGGCTCGTGTGATTATATTCTTGCTATCGTTGGGCTGATTCATTCAGGTCAGGAAAGAACTCCTGTAATTGTGGGGTTACAAATTCCATTACTGGAACTCTATCGCTAACCGATTCGCTACTGAAGCATGTTGTCCGGAGGGAATAAATAATAGAAATGTCATCGTACAGAATGGGTTAAGGATATAGAATATGATTTCTTTTCTCCAGGAGGTCTATCCCAGCTCAGTAAAATCATCTGCTGGTGTCAAGATGAAATTTAAGAAATGTCATCCCACTTATGAAGCTATTGTCAGGGATCTATGAGAGATTTTAGAAAGGCTGCACAGCGAAGCTTTGTGGATATTTATTACAAGATGTTTGGAAACTATTTAGACATTTTTACAAACATGCATACACAACAGGCACTGTCAAACCAGTTGTTTGAATTTTGGTGTTATATATTTCGTCCTTTTCGTGATCAGTTACAGTTTTGACAAAAATATTTCTCTCATCATATCGTAATCTCCCTGGAAAAGGATGAGAGTGGAGAACGTATATGGAGCGGTGCGTTGATTGCCTACAGACACCCATAGGGTTTCTAACTCATCACTTCAATCATGTGCAGCGGAGGGTGTGGAGGGTAGGCACAGGGCAGAGGCGGAGAAGAAGCTGGAAGTACTAGGAGTCTGTGGTAGAAGAAACCGGGAGGTGGAAGAGACTGTAGAAGAAAAACGTGAGATATAAATGTGGTGGCTCTGGGATAATAAGAGAAAAACGTGGGAGATCAAGGTGGAAGCTGTAGGAAATTACGGTAGGGGAACGTGAGAGAAGGTGAGGATTGTTGTAGGGAAGTGTGATAGGAAAACGTGGGAGATTAACTTGGAGGTTGTAGGAAGTTGTGGTAATAAAACGGAGATGAAAATAAGGTTCTAGGAGACTGTAACAAGACAGTGCGAGAGATGATGGTGGTGGCTGTGGGATTTTGTGACAGGAAGACTATGGAAGACTGTGGCAGTAGACTGCGGAGGCAGGGATTGGACATTCGTGTGATGTTGGTGGGGGATCGTGTGAAAATGATAATGAGTTCTGAGAGACTGTTGTGGGAGATCTTGGGAGACGAAAGTGAAAGCCTGGGGAAGCTGAACTGTAGCAGGGTATACTGGGAACAAGAGGTGGAAAATCTGGACAAAACTATGCACAAACAGACAACATAGTTGAGGTGAGTAGAGCGACTGGTAACTCTCGTCGAAAGTCCTTCAGTCCGATGGCGTATTATGTATCATATTGATGTTACTGACAGACTGAATTATATAGCTTATGAAAGACTTCTCGCATTGAAAATTATAAATATACCCTATAGAAGCCCTTTCAGTGCGTCATGGCCATTTCAGATTAACTTATATGGATATGCGAGATTAAAATACAAACGCGCCATCAAACTGAAATGATTAAAACGTCCACAGTGAGTAACTTAGTCTCAGGTCCCTACGCTCCTGAAGTGTCAAAAAGGATTGGGCGATGATTGAATTACTGGAAGCCACGGAGACAGGTAAGAAGCCAGGGGAGATGAAAGTGGGAAGTGTAGGAGGGGGAAGCTGCCAGTGAAGGAGGGAATATCGGTGGCATCGTGTGTGAGAGGGCAGGTAGGCGGGGAAGGGAGGTTGTGTTTGATTACTTCCCCGGCGTGTGATATAAGTGGCAGCCTTGGAAACAGGTATAACAAGGCAATCAATCAACTCCTCTGTTCGTCAAAAAATTATTATAAACTGTCAGACCATATAACCAAAATCATAACTGAGCTAATTCATTTCCTTGATAAGTCATCTTCTCAGCGACGTGTTCACCAAACTTTAGAACGATGCTTGAGTTCACACGAAATCGTAATACACCACATTAATGAGACTATCACTAGACGATGTATTTAACTTTCAGATGGAGCTCTAGTAGTTAATAAGTTGATGAAAGCTATATATATCTAATCCTTCCAGTCTAGCGAGATTTTGCTAAGCTAAACAGAACAGCCCAAATAAAATGTAAAAGAAGTGTTCGTGCTGAATGGGTATATTTCTTTGCAGTATACATGGAAACAGTTAAAGGGAGTGGGATGCCAGGCGTGGATCCAGTATTGTATTCACTTATTTCTTCGTCTTGACTGTTTAGCTGTAAATAAGAATCAACACTAGGAAATGATGAAAGTTGCTTAGAAATATTATGGAAAAATGTGGAGTCTTAGCATTGTCTTTTTTTCACTGACCTACGCGAAATGAGCTACAAAACAACGATATTATGGGCCAAGTTAGGAAACAGTGACATGTAGTGTGACAGAAAAGAGGGCGGACAGATAGGAGGCAATAGGGAGTGTGGATGACCTTTCTGCCGTAGATTACTAATGGGGAACAGAGGGGAAAGAGTGAGAGACACACAATAATACCCAAGCGTTCCTTTCCACTCAATCGAAACTGTGTCAGAACTGTATGAAATCTTATCAGTTAACAACAGTCACAGTGGGATGAAATTTCACTTCACCAGTGTACCAGGACTTTATGTGGAACGTGTAAGAGGAAGAGGGTTACCTGTCAGAGAGCAAATATGTGTAGCATCGCCAAGGAGACGGCACGAGGGCGAGTCTGAGGAGGGAGAATGTGATTATTGGCGTGAAGTAAAATGCTACCGGAACCTTGGAAGCAGCTACACGTTGAAGGGTGAGAGGGAGACAGCTGCCAGTGATGGAACCAGTGTGTGTAATGCTACTGGGGAAAGGGTGGGAAGATGCAGGAGGGTACCGAATGCTTGATTAAGTCCGTGGCGACTGATGCAAACGGGGTCCCTGGAGACATAAATGTAGTATTATCAAAGAGAGAGCGGGGTGTTGAGGAGGAAGATTGAGCGAACAGAGAAAATGCTTCCTTATTTCCCTGATGTAAAATGTAAGTGGGATGTTCGAGACAGGTAAGGAGACGTGGGCGAATATAGGTGGGACGTGTAAGGGGGAGAGTTGCCAGCTACAGCGTTCATATTGTAGTATCACAGAAGAGAGGGCTTGGGGGGCGAGGGCTAGGGAGGTTGGAGGACGGAGTGTTAGATTACGTTCCCGACTGATATTAGTTCTGAATCGCTCATGGCTATTGGAAGGGGTGATGGCGGTGAGGGTGGCCGTGTGAGGTGAGACTGTGTGATTGCTGCTCCGGGGATGCGGCGCTGGAGGCTAATTGTGTAAGGCGACTGAATTAATTGTATGGTATTGTGGTGTTTCCTAGAGCATGAGCTGTTTTGGGTCTAGACGTTGGGACATAAAGATGATGACAAAAGATTTAAGGATGTGTTAATAGCCAGAGACCGTGGTGAGTGATCGGGTATAGGCTATTTTAGTGGCTGGTGTTATGTTAATGTTGTTGTTGGTTGATTAAAGGCAGTGATAGAGATGGAATTATTTTTCAAGGGTCAAACAGAAAAATTTTGAAGGGGAACTCTATAATCAGAAAATAATGAATAAGGAGACGATAGCTGTGACGCCTGTGATTTCTCTAAGGCCTTCAGATTTTTCCTCCAATCAGCGGGTAATTCGACTGAAGTGCTCGAGGGTGCGAATTTAACCATCTGTATTACCTGTTCACAGTGTTGGTGAAAGTTTGATGTTTTATCCTGGCTAATTCTTATCGATAGTTTATTCAGTAAGAGAAACCCCGCAAAGTCAGTGTGCTGGGTTAAGAGTGGTTGACTGCTGCTGCTGCTGCTGCTGCTAGTGCTGGGATGAGAAATTTTAGAGGGATAACTACGGTAAGTCATTTTACTGTAATTTACATAGATACATGTTACACCTTCACTTTTTTGTCTAATGAACAGGAAATTCGACTGCCACGATTTCAGATACTAAAACGTAAGGTAACTATACATGCAGGTATTTTAAGCCTCCGTTACCATAGTGTACCAAGATATATATACCGTACTAATGGATGTGCCGGGTGGGATTGAAATGGCAGCATTTTTTTTTTTATATATATATATATTTCTCTGTCGGTGAACCCAACTAATGGTGTTTATGTGTTGTGTGCCCGATATAATACTGTCGAGTTTTGTATTTCTCTAATATTCGTAGTAGCGGCTCCAGTTTTTTACGTGTTTATTTTTATTTTTTCTCTCATGCATTGGGTAGCTCACTCATCTTCCCGTGTTAATCCCATCAGTACGACGAGGATATATTTACTTGTTTTTTTGCCACCCCAATGATTTTTTTTTTTTTTTCATCTTTGGAAAGGTTTTCCATGTTGAATGGGTCAGTGAATGCTACTGTATATCTATCCACCTTCTTTAAAGTAATCTCTCCTATTCTTAATAAAGACGCCATCGTAGCGAAGATAAAGCGTTTGGTGTTATAATGTTAGGGGCTGTATCTGTTATTACTGGCTTAGAGGACTTTTTTTTTTTTTTTTTTTTTTTTTTTTTAAGAAGGTGGGTGCAACAAGAAGTGAGAGAGGAAGTAGAAAATTTGTAAGGCTTTCTCAGTGATATATTATTTTACTGAATACCTTTTTTATAATCTTGTATTATATGCCTAAAAGAAACTATGCATACACATTACAAAGATATAAGTGTCGTACAGACGCATTTCAAGGTGTAACGTGGCAATCGACATGACAAAATGATGAGAAGACTGCATCAACAAGAATACGGCTGATAATGATGGGTGGGTTTGCTGCCGTGATGTAAACCTGGATGATACTGTCCCGCTGTAGCTGTGATTGCTGTTTGTCGTGCCTTATATGTGTGGGCTCCATATGTTGTGATATTTTATCACGTAATTTGTTGCACAGCTGTTGCGATGACTCTTCATTATTATCTCAGAGCGTTAATTCCTGTAACTACTGTGCCCTTGTGTGTCTAATGCTTTGTCCTGCATACCTTTCATATGTTGGCTTTCACTGTGGTCTCACGGTTTATGTTAATGCCATCATGATAATAGCTTTGGTTCTTACTGATTATATTATTCTGATAAAACAATATCCTATTCTATCAGTCTGTAGCCAGACACCGCAATCCCGTAAGGAGTGGTCGTTTGTTTCTTGAGTTAGTTGTTTTACGGAGGGGCACTAACCCTCTGCCAATCCACTTGCTTACACGTAGGAAACATGTATGAGTTGGTTATATGGGTACCACCCAGCGCTGTAAGTGGTTTCCTGGCTTACAGGAAATCATTTGGCTTGCCACGCAATGTAAAGCTACCTGAAAAGGGAAGAAGAGTAATTAAAAGTGACAGGAATGCTGAGAAAAGTAAGGAGAGAGGGGGCACACATAGAGGAGTGATAAAGGTGAAGGAAGGAATAAGCAGCACTATATCAAGTGAGTGGATGATGGTCGCCACCACCTACTGAGCTTAGTTTTTCTATTATTCTTTTGTACTAACAGATTTTGTTGTTACCCGCTTTTATTATCCCGACGTCGTTGCCGAATCATTTATTCCATCATAAAAATAGCCTCTTTTGTTATTTCTATTAATATATCGTAACGACGGTGTCTAATTACCGTCACTATTGTTCCGTCATGACAGCAACCACTTACTACTGATTAAGTATTACTTGAGAACAATAGCTTCTTGTTAAGAATTTTACTATCCTTAGTAACGACAGCTTCTTATACCCTCATAATTCAGTCATGTAACAATAGAATCTGTTGTTACTTTTCCCATTACATTCAATACTAACAACAATACTATATATTTTCATTGTTATTATTCCGTCGTAACAATAATACTGTTTCGTCAAAAAAAAAAAAAAAAATACTCTGCACAATAGTTTCTTACACAGCAAATTTGGCTGGTTCATCATAGCAATGGTATCTCCCGTTACTGCTGGTATATTCCTTCATAACAAAAGCTTTCCTAATTACTTCAGTTATTCTGTCACAACGGTGGCTGTCTTGCTACTGTTCTTGGCGTTCCGTCACAACAGTAACTTTCGCTACTTTTCATGTCGTAAGAATAGCTTTTGTGATCATCATCACCATCGTCGTCGTCTTAGTCGTCCAATCTCCTTTAGCCCTATCATAAAGTTAGGGGCCGGGGGCTAGGCCATTCATGCCCGACAGTGAATGCAAGGGTGACCAGTCTCTCTTCTCCCTGAGCGGCTTTATGTCTTTCATTACGGGCACCGTTCGGCTGGTCTGCATTAACTCATTGGACCATCAGGTGTCATTGGTTTATGTGGTTACCACCCAACGTAATGAATTGTGTCCTGGATTACAAGAAACCATTTGGCTTGTCACTCAGTGTAGGGTCACCTCAAGATTGCACCACCTTGAGTGGGTGGGAGGTAAGCGCTCCACCTACCATAAATAGCTTTTGTAAAATTTTAAACTACTAATCGTAACAGAAGCTTCCTTTGTTACTGATTATAATATTTCTTTATAACGAACAGCTATTACATGCTCTTTTTACTTTTACGTCATAACAGTAACTTCTCTGGTTGCTGTTTCTATTCTTCCGTCGCAGGAATTTTCTACCGTATTCTTTCCGTAGCAATAGCTTCTTGTCGGTACTAACATTAGTCTTCTGTAACTTTTCAGTAACAACAGCTTCTTTTCCGTCATCCCTAACAATAGCTTCTAATCGGTTGTAACACCATTCTTTCCTAACACTAGCTTCTTATCTACCATGAAAGTAATATCCTGTAGCTCTCTCAACAATTCCTTCTTATCTATTTTAACAACAATATCGTCAGTAACTCTTCCGTAACAATAGCATCTCTCGAGTTCTTCCTGTTATAAAGGCATAACAATGACCTTTTTCGTCGCTATTATTCATTCGGACCACCGACATTTCTCGTTACCCTTACTAATATTCAGCGTTATTGTTCCTATTATTCCAGCGTAACAATAGCTCCTCCAGTTACTGCCTGTAACAATAGCTTCCCTAGTTACCCTTCATACTACTTGTGAACGAGATAAGGATGCCTTCACGCGATGTCAGTGTTGTAAACCGGTGGATCTACTGCCCATTTGTACGCATGTCCTCCAGCTCCATCCCTATCCCCTGACAAGGGGAGGAAGGACTGCAGGAGTAGGGCAGCATTAGCCTGCATGCAGTCCAATGGGCCTACGCTCACATGACCCTTGAGCAACAACAACATAGTTACTGATCTATTATTCTGTCGTAATAAGTTTTTTTTTTTTTTTTTTTTCCAGCTGACGTATATGAAGGCAATCGACATCCCGCCCGCCACAGTTAGCAATCGTAAACATTACCACTCGCCTTCGGCCAGTGCTGCATAGTAAACGTAAGCCCCTGTCACACATATGCGACTCAAGGACCGACCGCGGCGAGACTCAAGGTCGTGTCCTAGTTGGCTCCCACGCCTCCCGACTGGACCCGAATCTGCCCTGCTCATGACCGCCTAACGACCGCGTCAGGACTCCTGCACGACCTGTCGTGACGTCCTCAAAAATGGGACATGATCACGAGGCGACCGCAAGGCGACAGAGCTACGAGTCTTCAAATTTGAAATTTAACGAATTTTTGTCAGCCATGACCGTGGTACGACCGCCCACGAACACAAGACGACTGCGTGATGCATTTGGGGAATGCACCCCAACCTCCCACAACACCCCCACGTCCCCCCACTACCGACCCATGGGGTGGGGTATCACATCTTGACCACCAATGACATCCAGCGAGGGGCAGGGCATCACACCTAGACCACCAGTGACACCCAGCATGTGGCGGGGCATCACACCTGAACCACCAATGACACCCAGTGTGGGGTGGGGCATCACATCTAGACCACCAATGACACCCAGCGCATCACCATGGACCTCTCCTGTTTCTAGTCAGTTGATGAGGTACACGCATTCATAACGGATTTTTTGTCAGTGATAGCATCACGACATGCAGCGACCGTATCACGACGCATCCAATTGAGCTAAGACTGCTTCACAATCGACATACGACACTCCCGACTACGATGCAACTGTGATTCAACTTTTGGCAAGTCATGAGGCGGCCACGATTTTTTAACTCACGCGTTAAAAATTCGTGAGGCTCGAGGAGTCGTCCAAGAGGCTCACGACCGCCCTCCAGAGTCCGGGCTTTGTCGGAGAATCAAGGGACGACCGATGACAAAAGCCGTTATGACCTTGAGTTGCGCCGTGGTCGGGCTTTGAGTCGCGTATGTGTGACAGGGGCTTTAGAGTACTGCCATCAACACCTCTCTACACCGTACTCAGTTCTGTATGATCCTTGCTGATTTCGGTATTATTTTGCGTATACACATAATTTTCACATGTCTTCACTACTTCTTATCTAGTCAAAATAGTACGGTAAATATGCGCGGATTCTTGATCTTATTTAATATTTCAAAAGGATAACATGTCCTGTCATTCCACTCCAGCCCACAGCATTGTTTCCTCGGTGGGAGCAGCTAATGCTACAACCAATCATGCCTGGAGAATTGCTGAACAAGGAGTAACAAAAAAAAGTATATATAATAATAAAAAGTTGAAGTATGATTAATGCATGCACAGGGCTCTCACTATCGCTTTGTGAGATTTCCTTAGAACACTGACAAAATTTCCTCAGATACAGATAAATTTCCTCAGACCTGCAAATAATGAATTTAAAGGTTTATAACTTAAATTTTACAGCAAAACTGACTTACTAGTGGAAATTGCTTTATTTATAATGCTATAGTACTTTTAAGAATGTATATATGACTAATTGGGTGTTTTTTTTTTTTTTAATAAAAATTCATATTATGAGTTCTCACCGATCCAAAAAAGAAAAAGAAAAATCCTTTGTAGAAATAAAAGAAGATTTGATAGGCTCTTAAATTTAATACCAAAGAATAGAGTCCACAATGCACAAATAACCACCATGCAAACAGATTGTTTTATAAGTTCTAACCACCATGCAAATAGATTATTTTATAAGCTGTTAACATAAAAAGCAGAACCCATCAGGATGCAAAAATCTCTACTACATATGTAGAAGATTTCAAGACTCTAAATAGCATAGAACAAAATAAACCATAATGCAAAGATATTCACCACATGGGACAGAACATTCTATTAAGCAAGCTAGTATAAGCTTTGATCAATATTTGTGAGAAGGTTGCAACTAAAATGGCATGCCACAGCAGCTGCATTACTATTGCTAAAGTGCATTTGTTACTGCAAATCAAATAATATATAGCCAGACTTTGGACATACTAACTAGGTTGTGAAAATATTCATTCTGGTTTGGATAATAGAATTATAGAACAAAGAAGATTTTTTTTTTTTTTTTTTTTTTTTTTTTTTTTTTTTACATTGCAGCTTCTTACTTTTGATACCTGTCTCTAAGAATGTCTTGGCATTCAGCATCAGTAGCATCATGGTCAACATTTGAAAGAGCTGCTTTAAGATTTTCATCCATTTTTAATTGATGGGCTGAAATTCCAGCTGTATGTAAGACATTTTTAACATGAAGCAGACTGACAAGGCTGGCAGATTTCAGTGAGTTTCTCATGGCAGTCTTTATGAGACTAACCTGACTGAACGCACGCTCAACAGCTGCCTTTGAGTGAGGAGGAGCAAGGACACAACCAACTACTTTGCATAGATTTGGGTACTTTGGACTACCATCGACATCGTTTAAAGAAAACTGTTGCTTCCAAAACTCTGACACATCTTGTACTTCACTGAAAAGTCCCTCTATAGCCAGTTTTCTCCATTCAAGATCTGCACTCTCCTTGTCACATATATCAGACAGATATGGAAAAGCTTGAAACACCTCCCTCAGACTGTTGGGCTTCAGATTTAGAGCATTCTTTGGTTCCAGAAATGATAGGATTTTAAAGGCTCTTGTGTCAAACCGGGTTCTTATTTGGTCAATGAATTCTAGAAGAAATGCCCGACAGCTTATTTTGAACTCCTTTACTCTTTGAAGGTCCTTGCATAAAACAGAGTTTTGTATTGTGTCTGTGGCAAGTATACCAAGATAAATCTGATTGACAGGTACTTGCAAGTGAGTGTTATGAACATCTATGTTAAATGGATCACAGTTTCGTAAGTGGCTGAAACGAATAAGCTTAATTCGAGTTCTTAAGCATCACATTTTTTATGTTTTCAATTTCCTTAGACAAATGTATAATTTCCTCAGATTTTCCACCCATTTTGTTCTCAATTTCCTCAGAATTTCCTCAGAAATGTCATTTCCTTAAACTTTTCCTCAGATGGCTCCAAATTTCCCTATCTGAGGAAATTTCCTTAAAAAGTGAGAGCCCTGTGCATGCATCCCCTCTCACATCGTGATGGATACTGAACCACGGTACCACCGGGCAACTGCCCACGGGCCAACGGTTAAAATTTTCACGGTCTACTGTGCACGGAGTTGCCACATATTATAATATTGGCATATTGAAAATTAGCTGGGGACTTTTAAAGCAATAATAAAACAACAATTACTAATGAAACATATAATTATATTGTACACTCTTACGGTTGTGAGGGGAGGGAGGGGTTTTGGAAGAGAATGGTAGGAGTGGAGATTGGAAGAGGAGTGGAGATAAGGGTGGGAGGCAGGGAGTTGGGTGTCGCTCGTTTCCCGCAATAGTGGGATACGGTATATTTCAAAATATTGCACAGGCGCTAACTTTGGCAGCCAGTTTTCCTTTTGTTTGTATTTACCACTGTTAATATGAAACAAAATCCATGGTCTTCTCAGTCATAAATTGATACAGTAAGTGCCTCTGGATGACCGAAAAAGCGAGTCTCGTCGCGATGTTAATGCACCTAATTTTTAAAATCGTTTGTTTTCTCTGCATTTAAGCTTGATAAACATTGTTTTTTCTAGATTGCTTCTTCAGTTATTGATAACCATCATGAGAGAGTGAAAATGCTGGGAATGTGCTTGTGCTTGGAAGGATTTGTAGGGAAACAGATTCCGTATTTCCTTCCCAGCTCAGGTTGTTGGATGACGATTGCCGACATTTACGTCAGCTGGAAAAAAAAAAAAAGGACTCTAGTTACAGATTTTATTTTTCAGCGAACCTGAGCCTATTCTTCCTTCGTAGCAATATCTCTGTGGTGTTCACCATCCATTCACTTCATGCAGTGCTACCTTCAAGTGACTCTACACTGAGTGACAAGCCAAATAGTATAGCACAGGAACCCATTAACAACGCTGAGTGGTAACCATGTAGCGAAATGGATGCCTGGTGGTCTAGTGGTTAAGGCGCTGTGACTAGATGTGGTCCACAGCGGTTTACATTCGAGGTTGTTTGAGGTTTACTGCTCATACAATACCGATCAGGGAGAAGCTACTGGTCACTCTCTCTCCTTAAACGTCTGGACTGAGAAATCAAGCCCTGGGGCCACAACGTTCCTACTGGGGCAATAAATCATTGGATATATAGATACAATGTTAGCTTATGTGGTGACGAAAGCTATTACTCCTGTCTAACAAATGCTTCCCTTGACATGATCCTCTTCTCCCTTAGCGACAATTGGCTGTGTTAGTTATGGTGTTGGAAGTCTGCCTCCTCTTGTCAGCTCAGACGCTCTTCTGGTGATCCCTTTCAGTCACCATCGCCTCTTCCATCACACCGCCATGCTTGCCTTCAGTCCCAACCCCCCTTGATTTTTTTTTAGGCCTGACTGTACGTACCCCCATCCGATTTTATTCATTTTAGCAAAGAGTTTTCAAACCACAGGAGATAGATACAGTCTCCATCAATCCCATTTCCGCTAGTAATAATTCCAGAGTTGAATAATGTCCCCTAGAGATTGCAAGAATAAACTAAAAGAGTCACCTAAGAAAGAGTTGACACCTTCACTATCAGCCGCATTTTTGGCAGACGGTTTCTTGTGGTATTTTATTCGTTCTGTCCCAGACGATTTTTTCCATTCTAAGTAGCGCCTCTCAGATTCAGCTCATGCTGTCCGCGATGGCCTCTCTCTTTTATGATTACTATCGTCAGGCGATTTTTTTTCATCTGTCTCATTAAAGATACAAACTGTTTCCAACCTTTATTTTTTCTTTCTTAAAACAGTCGACTTTCTTAGCCTTAGGAAAACGACACGAAATTAGATTGAAATTAATCTCCATCATCCTTTACTTCGTATCACATTTTTTCTTTTAAATTTGATACACCCTAAAGATTATTTCAGTCTTGTAAAGACAACTCAGACTCAGGTTCAGAGTTGTCTCGAATAACCCATTCACTACGATGGTCCCTTTACATTTTATTATATACACCCCTACACGATTGTCTGCAGACTAGGGAGAGTTTTAAATTTTCTTTAAACCTTTCATTACGATGACTTATTTTCTATTTAATTCTTACTGCTATTTAAAAATAAATATTGGGCTTAGGGTATTGAAACACAAATAGAGAAGGAAGGTGGTATGGATAAGTAGGACATCACTGTGTAACGGAACTAAGACTAGTGTCTATAACAGCGAGACTGAATAGGCATGAGATTTTAGAGAATGCGAACTGGTAGTCTGAAATGGATGGGTGACTGGATGAACCAGAGGCACAGGTATAACATAAGGAGAGCTGCCACAGTGAACTACACAGAAGAGCATGGCTAATGGTCTTACTCGTAGACGTTATAAGAGATCGTGGTAAACGGATTAGACACAGTTTCCATTAAGCCCTTCGTTACGATGGTTTATATATATCTTGTTACAGCTAGATTGTTTTATTCGGCTCATGACTCACTGTAAGGGTGCGGCCACACTTGCTCGAAACATGTGTTGGTAACATGTTTCTAACTGTGCCCGGAACAATCTTACAGACATGTTTGAAACACAAGCGTCTCGGACATGTTGGCAACTCTGCTGGAATCATGTTGGTAGCACCGGTGTGGACGAGGCTTTGAGCTGCGGACATGAATCTAACACAGCAGTAGACCATTACCTATGACAGTGATACCATTTCAAAATCTGTCTTTGACATCCTGAAGAAATTACGAAATTATGAACTATCCCCCACTTGCACCGGTAGCAGTCCAGTGTCACTTCTAACGAGGTCATTTACAAAATGATGTCCATCACCGTAGGGGTTGGCCTTACGTAATCGCCGACGAGCACATTTTTTTTTTTTTTTGTCCCTCCTGTGCACATAATACAACCGTTGCGGCTGCGACAAGTAAGGCGTCCTCCCTTATCGCCATGTTGCTGGGTACTGTCTCTCACAAGTGTGGACCACACGACTGCTTCATATTTGTTTCGAACAAGTCAGTGACTTTCTCGAAAACCATGCTCGTGACATTGCCCATAACATGTCTGTGACATGTTACTAACATGTTCGAGGCATGATTCTAACATGTCACAAGCAGTGTTTCCGACAACGTTCGAGGGCAAGTGTGGCTGCACACTAATGAAAGCACTGACAAACAGCATTCATGATCTCCATTCCTTCGGAGGTGGGGATAGAAATGTCTCTCCCAACCTGAATAAATGGTCTGGTGATAGGACGAATCAGTTATTAAATAGTTATCGCAGTGGAGGAATTAACCAACTCATCTGTAAAATATGTAATTTGTATATTATTCTTTCAACCCTCAAACAAACAATTATATTCAGAAACATAGTGTTCCGACGTATATGATTCTTTCACATCGTAGACGATTTTACTCAGCTAAAGACAGAGCAAGTGGTGGAAAAGTTAACCCTCTTGTCCCCGAGGAGGTATTTTCATTTTGCCCTACCTAACGTTAGACTCTGATGATCAACCTGGGAACCCCCCACCCCAACCTCGAAAGTGTCAGGGTAAATGAAAGCTGCATCTAACCAAACTAGTTTGGTAAGACTCTCTAAAGATGAATAATATCATCTGGAGGTAACACGAATCCAATACAAAAGAGGTGATGGTAGTGGAGGAGTTAAGCGTGAGAAGCCTAGCGTGTTGGTGGGTCAATTAGGGTTTGGGCAGCCTAATGGTCTCAGATCCTATTGTTCTCTCAGGAGGCTCGTGTTCCACAGTTCTGATACAACGCTCCAGTTTCTCTTCACATCGCCACGCGATCCGCCTCTCTCATCCTTACTTTCCCCTAATCATGGCTTCGAGCTTCCTCATTACGTCTTAATTTCGAAATGACGCTTGATGACGGTGCAGGCCATTACTGCGTGTTGATGGTGAGGGACTTGAAGGGCTCGGCTGATACCAGGATATGAAGTCTGGTGGAAAAATTAGGAGCTTAGTGGCTGGTGTGCTTCGGTGATTGGATAGGCCAAACTGCCAGTATAAGTCTTCCATTGATCGAACCCAAACATGAACTTCAGGCAAGACCGTGAGCAAAGGAACAGATGTGCTTACTGTAGGTGAATGGATAGTGTTAAATGTAAGCCATCCAAGATATTAGACTCAGTTATAGAAGTCTTCCATCAAGCCTTTCTCTCATGGGGACCCACGAACTGTAAAGTAAATTTTACCATCTCTCTCAGCTACCCGCTCGAGACAGTTTCACTCACCTTTTTCACTCTGATTTGTGGGTTGTCGATCTGATTCATCCCAGTCGAATTAAAACACTTATCTTGTCCCACCACCTTCTTTT